>NC_056739.1:1831988976-1832078976 GCF_019279795.1 Protopterus annectens
AGAGGACCCATGACTGAACCCTGTGGTACTCCACTTGTCACTGGTCTGAAGTCGGATGTGGGGTCTGCTACTTTCAGTGTGGGTTCTGTCAGTGAGCCAGTTCGCAACCCATCTTGTGACCTAGGGATTTATACCTAGTTTAGTGAGTTTATCTATAATTCCAGAGTGGGGGATGGTGTCGAAAGCCTTGGCAAGATCTAGATAGGCTGTGTGAACCACCTTACCCTTGTCTAGGGCTTTGGTGACTGCTTCAAAGAAGTCTATCAGGTTTAGGAGACATGATCTGCCTTTTACAAACCCGAACTGGGTGGGGTCCAGAGTTTGGAGATTACCAATGTCTTTGTTTATAAGTTCCATGATGATACGTTCCATGGCCTTGCAGACCAGGCTCATCAGGCTGATGGGGCGGTAGTTCCCGGGGTCCATGGTGGCTCCCCCCTTGTGGAGTGGGATAACCATTGCTGTGCTCCATTCAGCAGGCACAAAGCCTGAGGTGAGGCTATGATTGAACATGATACTTAAGTGTGGTGCCAGTTCGTTCTGTAGTTCATGTAGAATGCAGCCTGGGATGTTGTCTGGTCCTATGGATGCTGTGTTCTTGGCTTTGGAGAGTGTGGTGTTTACCTGTGCAGCCGTGATTGCAGGAACTTTGCATTCTTCCGGTATAGAGATGGGCTCTTTAGGGGGTGAGAGGGGGGGCAAAGTTAGCACTATCTGCCAGGATGTTGGCAATATCAGTTGGGTCTGTATATTTAGTACAATTGTGCTGTAACTCGGAGCAGATGAGTGTTGCCATTGAGATTCTTGACATAGCTATAGAATGCTTTGTGGTTTTAGAATCAGTGGTGATTTTGTTTTCGTAACTAGCTTTGGAGGATTTTATCGGGGATCGCAGCTTCTTACTGAGGCTGACCAGGGAGCTCCTTCACTCATGGGATTTTACTCTCTTTTGTAACAGTTTCTTCCTTCTGTTGTTTAGTTTGTTTATGGCAGGGGACCACCAGACTGGCTTCCTTTTTTTTGGAGAATAATGTCTTGGTTCTGTTTGGGATAGCACGATCCATGCACTCATGTAAGTGCTTATAAAGTGCAATTGTGTAGGATTCAGTAGTCGTAACTGTATTGTCCATCTTCATGGGTGTCATGAAGTTCAACACTTTTGTCTTAAGAAGCATGAAGTTGGCTTTGGAAAATTGTTTTACCATGGTTTCCTTAATGGGGGGTGGGGGCAGGATGTGGATATCTAGGGTAATTAGCTTATGTTTGGATCAGACCAATGAGGCGTTGACTTCAGGTGTGAAACACCGGTCACTCATGTTGGTAATGACTAGATCTAGGATATTGTTGCCCCTGGTGGGGGTGTGGATAAGTTGATCCAGGGCATTGGAGTTTATGAATTCCAGAAAGCGTTGAGCAAAGGAGTTGGTACATGAGTAGTTTTCCCAGTTAATGGTGGGGTAGTTGAAATCACCCATTATTAGGGTGTTTGGTTGAACCCTAATATTTTCCAGTACATCAAGAAAAGAGGAGTGGGAATCCTGGGGCATGGTGAGTGATCTGTAGCAAGCTACAATTTGGATTGCAGTTTTGCCCAGAGTTAGTTGCACTTGGATAACCTTGGCTGCATTATGCTGAACAACTATCCTGGAGGTGTGGATATCCTTAGTGAATATAGACACACCTCCCTTTGGTGTTCCGGTCCAGGTTACATGGCCAAAAATTGTGGTATGAGTTATAGCCTGGTAGTGCAGGTGTGCTCTCTGGAGCCCTGAACCAGGTCTCTGTCACTGCACAGATATCAATGTTCTCCATTTTAAGGAGTGCCTCAAGTGAGTGCATTTTGAGATTTAGACTTCTAGCATTGAGTAGCATCACCCTCAGTTTTTGCTTGCCTGTTCCTGTTATGGTGGTGAATTTATCATTTGAACCTTGCCTAAAAAAGGCACTATAGGTGAGGCAAGAACCTTAGCCAGTATCCGGAATCCCAGGGGTGACAGGTGCAGGCCATCTCTGGTAAAGCATCGTGGTCTGTCGACTATGTCATCCCAGGCAGACAGATACTGGATCCCTTTAGAATGGCACCAGAAGTTTAGCCAATTGTTGAAGTCAATCATTTTGTCCTTGTACTGTGGCATCATTCTGGGTGATGGCAGAATGCTTCTCAGGGTTAGGGTCATACCTGCCTGGGCTACAACATCGGAGAGCTCTTCCATGTCTCTTTTCATGTAGTCCAGGGAGGTACATCTCAGGTCATTCACGCCAACATGGACAATGACAGAGTCATATTTGTACTTGTTGTGGAGTGACCTGAGTGCGTGGGTTATGTGCCGGATCCTGGCACCCGACAGGCAGCTGACAGTAACCTTCTCTTTGTTTAGCCTGGTGAGTGGGACATCAGTGTGCTCTGACTATAGAGTCACCTATGACTAGTGTGTTGGGTACATTGTTTTACCTTCTTGGCTGTGGTTGAGTGGCACACTGAGTCTGTGGGCTATGTGTCATTTGGGTTGTGTTGGGGAGTGGAGGTTACTTGCATTTCTGCTTTGGAGTTCTCTGTTGCTTGAGCAGATTATTATTGAGAGCCTCCGCGAATGTTTGTGTTTCTATGTGTGGTTTTTGGTGGTGTAGATTTAGTGAGACTATGTGATGAGTGTGGTGTGGTGCAAGTGTTTACCTTCTCCTCATGAGTTCAGTCTTGGTTGGAGCTTTACCTCCATTTTGGCTAGATAAGTGCATCTCTCACAGGTTGTAGTGCTGGGTGGTAGGAGGAGAGGGTTGTCTGTGTACATGAGGCAATTTCTACAATTTCTGGGCCAGAACCACTCCTTATGTGGTAGGTAGGTTACCTAGTGCTTACCACTCCCACTGATCAGCTAGAAGGCTTCCCTCCAACACAGAAAGCTTGGGGGGGGGGGCTCAGAAGCTTACATACAGTCCTGGATACAGCAAATCTGAATCTGGACTACACTAGTTACTGGAAAGGTGTATGTGTCTAAATATATATATATATGTGTGTGTGTTTTTATTTTTATATATATATATATATATATATATATATATATACAAAAAAGTAGCTAAAACAGCAATTCAAATGCAGTGCAAGCTAGCACACTTGAGTATGTAGCAATGTTAGATCAAACAGTTTAAAAAATGCACTTAAATTAAAAATGACTAAAAACAAGTGCAGAAGGAGTCTATTAGGTAGAATGAGGTAAAGAGATGGGACTGGGGGTGTGTGTCCCAGATCAAATCTACAGTGGGGCTGGGCAACTGCAAAAGCCTCCAAATTTAAACAACAATACAGGAATAGGGAGGGTGGCTATGAGAGAACCAACACCTTCAGCAGAGATCTGAAAAACTATACAGTGAAGCAAAAATAACAGTGCACAACTCTGAAGTCAGCCAGCAATGATATAAAAATAGTCAAACAACAATTACCAGTACACAACTCTGAAGTGCCAGAAAAATATACTCAGCTCTGTATATCTCCAGGTAGTTTGAAGAGCAGTCTGTCAGGACACAGGAAGGCTCTAGCAATGATATGCAGACTTTTACTAAGAGAGTCTAATTTTATGCAAGTAATCCTTGAGATAGTCAGATAACACACAGGATGTAAAACCAGTTATACCAGCTTAAGACAGAGAAATAGGGGGAGTGGGGGGGAAACACCTTCAGCAGAGATCTGAAAAACTATACACAGGAAGGCTCCAGCAATGATAAGTTGCAGTTAATGGATTGAATAGCAGGGGCTAATATTGTCCATACATTACAAATTGCTGTAACATCATTATTGGCAATTCATATGAACATAGCATTGCTGTGGATTTTCTCATATGGTTCGGAGCAACATATTTTGAACATATTTGTATATATTTTTTTGGAACAATATTTTTTGTTCCTTTGATTTTTCTCTGCCTTGTAATTTGGTTTTGATCAAACAGTGGTTTTAGTCGCCTCCTTAGGGGTATTTTTTCTTAGATATTGCATATTTCTTATATCTATTTGTCAAGATGGGCAGATACAGTTCAATAGTCTAGTAAGTAGTTTACTTCATATAGTTTATTTCCCCTGACCACCAATGGATTTAACCAGTCTATTACAGGGCTTATCCTCAGATCTGGATAATCTGGCCATTTTTGGTCTTGGTAATACAAGCAGTCAAAACAATGGGTCTGAGGACGTACAGTTGGATAATACATGTGAGGCATAATTCCTCAAATTAAACAAAAGCATGAGATCCCTACGGACCAATGTATGGCATTTGAAGCACTTTAAGGCTTACTTCACCAAGGGGCCTTAGGGTACGTATACAGCCATTACTTAACAATATAGACACAGCATTAACAGAACAATGGGCCATGGCTCAACAAAAAGCCTCCATGAGCTTTGTGGAAGTTCAAGCTGCTCATTATGATAGAACTATTGATAAAGATATCATGGAAATCACCCAAATGTGTGAAGATATTAAAAAGATTGAGGGACAACAATCCTATAATACTGGCCTAAGGAAACTTGGCCAGGATCTTTTAAACTTGAAACAACTAAAAGAAAAATGAGGAAGTTTCAGAGGGACCTAGCTGACTGATAGTGGGCATCAGTTGTCTAGTAATAAACATGTTAGGTTTGAACAAATTAATAGAAGGGATGCTAAAAGAAAATGACCAAGGTCTGTTTTAAAGAAGCTTTCCTTATCAAGTTATGACACTTCGGGTAAGGAGTCCTCGTCAGGTTTGAAGCCTGATAGCACACCCCAGATTCCCCTGCATCTAAAAGAAGTAATACACAGGTCCCTTTAGGTGCAGACAATGGAGGGCAGGGAGGAAACATTCTAAAGGTAGACAATATGGAGGGACTGTTGAAACTGATGACCCAGGCATAGATAACAACAACAATGTGTTCAACATTTCTTCTACCTCTCTGTCACCTACCCAAGTCAAAGTTTTGAATAAAGGTCTTAATTTTATACCTGGCTTCTATGTCTCTGAAGATACTTTTGCACAGAACATTATCTCATTTTGCAGACTACTTAACTTAAGGTTATTTTTTCAGTCAGCATCTAATCCTGATTCTCATGATGGTTTTAGATACCACAAATCCAACCTTATACCACCAATGCACCATAATGTCCATATGTTTCAGAATTGTATTCTCAAAGATCTGCATTTTCATTCTAGGGAGTTCTGAGCCAAATCTAATAATCTCTCAAAGATTGAAATCGTGGCTATAAGGGAATTGGAGAACAATCATGATTTGGCTATATTACCTGCAGATAGGGGTGGGGCGGTAGTTGTCCAGGATTGGACCCAATACAATGTGGAAGCTGAGAGATAATTAAATGATGGTCGTTACTACACACATATGACATTGGATCCAACTCTTGGTTTCAAAAAACAGATTGATCAGTTTTTGGTGTCCGCTAAGAATGAGAGAATTATAACAGACACCATTCTTCATCACCTTATGGTGTTGGATCCTTCAATCCAGTATTTATTTATTTTTATTTATTTATTGCAGTTGGTTTACCAGGATAGTCCATTGGGCCACAAGGAACCCGTTTTCAATGGAGTCCTGGGGAGAAAAGCTCCAAAAATACATTTTACATACATATAAACATATATTCACACTTACACTCAAAGATTAACAATAAGGTAAAAAAGCAAAAATGTACAGCTAGATACAGTGTGCAAAAATGTAATAATATTCATTTGTATAGACATATCCATTTATACATAGTAGATAGGAAAAATTTAGTCACTAGAAAGTTAGAGGAGATTTAGTGAGATGATGAAGTGGTAGAAGAAGAGAATCGTTGGACTTACCTAGTAATTTCTATAGAATTTTAGTTATAGTAAGATGTAGCAGAGTAGAGTATGGAGGGAGATAGAGGAGAGGAGTAGGTTATGTAGGGTGGGAGCAGGAGCATTCCCACTGAGATGTTAGGTATGTATAGAGAGATTTTTTGAAAGCAGAGTGATTACAGGTGGTACGTATGAGTGAAGGAAGGGAGTTCCAGGTGCGAGCTAGGGTGAAAGATAGAAGGTTTTTGCCTGGGGGATATGTTGGTTTATGGACTTTGAGTAGGTTTTGATTATTTGATCTTAATACTCTATTGGGTAGATGCATATTAAATGCAGAAGAAAGGGAAGGACAGAGGGAGGGGTTGAGAATAAGCTTGTGGGCTAGAGTTAACTGAGTGTAAGTGAGCTGATTGGGAAGTTCTAGCCATTTTAGTTTCTGGAGGGAAAGGCAGTGGTGAGTGGAAGATTTGTGGCTGGTGGCAAATTTTGCAATTTTGTTGTAACAACAGGAAAGTTGTTTTTTGAGCGAGGATTGAAGATTAGTTAGGAGTGGGGCACCATAGAGAAGGGAGGGGATAAGGAAGGATGAAGCGAGTGTTATTTTGGTGGCAGAGGTAAGGTAGGTATTTTGTCTATAAAGCATACCAAGTTTTTGGTGGGTTTTTTTGATGTTTTTTTGTAGGTGGGAGGTAAATTTAAGTTGGCTGTCAATTAGTACTCCAAGTAGCTTGGTTTCTGACACTAGTTCTAGGGAAGAGTTATCTTGGCTAGTTATTGAAAATGTATGCATGTTGAGATGGGTAGCTTTAGAGGGAGTAAAAATCATTAGCTTGGTCTTGGAGGCGTTAAGAGCTAGGTGGTTTTTTAACATCCATTGTTCTGTTATAGAGAAGGCATCTTGAGTTAGTTTTTGAAGTAGAGATAGAGTTAGCTGAGCAGATGATGGTGGAATCATCTGCATATTGGATGATGTTTGAGAAAGGGATTGATTTGTGGAAGTCATTTATAAATATGTTGAAGAGTACAGGTCCTAGAATGGAGCCTTGTGGAACACCTGTAGGCGTGTTAAGGAATGAGGAGGTAGTTTTTTTCCATTTTACTGCCTGTTTCCGGTTGGCTAGGTAACTAGAGAACCATTGCAAGGAAGAGGAAGAAAGGTTAAGTTTTGAGAGTTTAGATATGAGCAGGCTATGTGAGATGGTATCAAAGGCTTTGGAGAGGTCTAATAATAAGGTAGAGACAATTAGGCCAGAATCACGAGCTCTATTTACTGTTTCAAGGAAGGAAAGGAGGGCTGTCATAGTGCTGTGATTAGGTCTAAAGCCATGCTGTGTAGGAGTTATTAGGTGATTTTCTAGGAGATGAGGGAGGAGTTGAAGGTGGACACATTTTTCTAGGATTTTGGAAATGGGGACAGGATGGCTATGGGACGGAAGTTGTTGACGGTGTTATTGTTGCCCCTTTGTGGAGTGGAATGATGTATGCTTGTTTCCAGATTTGGGGAACTGTGCATTCTTTTAGGAACGGTTAATTAGGATGCTGATGGGATATGCGAGTGTATCAGCAGCTATACTAAGGAAGTAGGAAGGTATATTGTCAGGGCATTAGTACAAGGTTTTAATTTCTTAAGCAGCTTCTTTATAGAGGATGTAGGCATGGGATTGAATGAGAGGAAGTGGAGTTTGGGGAGGGAGAGGTGGAGGGTGGAGGTGTTTGGAGTAAAGGTTGTGTAGTAGAAGTGGTAGAGGAGTTAGAAGGTGGGGAACAGGGAGTAGAAGTGGTATAGGATAGAGTGTAAGTAGGGGGGGGTGGGGGGGTGTTAGAGAGCATAGCGGAGTTGGAGAATGAAGATGTCAGTTTTGCAATAGAATCAATAAAAATGAGTTAAATTGGGTAGCTAGGTCTAGTTCAGAGGCATTGGAATCAGGGGTGGGAGTGTCTGGTGTACTAGGATGAAGCAGGGTGGAGATCCCTTTCCAGAATTTTTGAGGGTTGTTTTTATTTTGGTTTTGGAGTGTATGAAAATAGTTTTGTCGGTCAGAGGTGATGAGTTTTTTTACTTTATTTCGTAGCATTTTATATTCATTAAGGAGTGGACTTGTTTTAAGCTTCTGGTAGCGTGACCAGACTTTATTTCTATGTGTCATGGTAGCAAGAGTGTGCTTAGAGAGCCAAGGGCAGATTTTGTCTTTATTCTCTTTGTCCTTAGGGGAGCTTGAGAGTCAAGTAATGCCAAGAAAGTTGTATTGAAGTGTGACACTGCTATGTCTAGTGGAAGGGTTTTTAGGCAGTTCCAATTAACTGCTTGTAAGGAGTTTACAAGGTAGTAGGGTTGAAATGTTTTGGTCACGGATAGTTATATAGTTGTGAGTTTGTTGAAGGGCAGTGGGAAGTCGGTTGGTGAAAATGGGTGAGTGATCGCTAAGGGAGTCTGGAAGGGTACCACTGTTGGAGAAATAGTGAGGGTGGGAGACAAGGATCCAGTCCAGTATACTTCCACTGGAGAGGTTTTTTGTTGGGCGAGTTACTGTACTGATTAGTTGAGAGAAATTGTATAGGTTAATATTTGAGGAGTTTGTAGGAGATTGGATGCAGGCCCAGTTGATGTTTACATCTCCCATGATTATGGTTTCGTTGGTAATGTTATTAGACATCCAAGAGAGGATATTTTCAAGTGTGAGGATATTGTCCCCTGGGGTATATAAATGGAGGCTAGACAGATGTGCTTGTGATTATTGATTTGTAGTAGAGTAAGGAGAAGTTCAGCATTGTTGAAGTTCGGAATAGGTTTATTGTAGGGAGTGACTGCTAGGGTGGATGAATATATGAGGGCAACCCCACCACCCTTTTTGAGGGGCCTGTCTTTCCTGATGATGGAGTAGTTTGGGGGAACAATTTCAGGGTCTTTTATATGTGGTTTTAACCAGGTTTCAGATATAGATAGGATATCAGGCTTATTGTGTGTGAGCCAGGCATGGAGGTTTGGGACTTTGTTTACAATGCTTTGGGAGTTTAAAGAAGTAAAAAGTAAGGATTTCTTTGTATTTGTTGTGGGGAGGGGCCTGGGTTAGGTGGATATCACCAGACAAGAGAGTGGTAATATGAAATAGTATGGAACAGTTTATGTGGGCGGATAGTAAGGTAAAGATGTTGGCTTTGTTGTAGGTTGGAGGGATTTGCTAGTAGTTGTGAAGATGGGGAGTGTATGGTAAGAGAAGAGCTTGTATTGGAATAAAAGGAGATAGTTAGAAGGATATAGGTAGGGGGAAATAATGGAGTATGAGTGAGGGAGAGGTGAGTTTTGATAATTAGTGATGTGAAAGTGTTGCAAGTGTATTGAAGAAGTGCGTTTGGAGAGATGGTTGTAATTGAGTGAGGAGGCAAGAAAGAAAAGAGAAAGAGATATGAGAAAGAGTTTTAAAGACATGTTTGGAGAAAGGAGACAGAATAATTGGATGTGAGTAGAGGTAGATGGTGTGTAATGTAAACTAATTATAGAGTAGCAGGTAGTTTACTGATGTAGTTATCGCAGATGTAGTTATAGGTATGTAGTGAGTGGTACTATGTGAGAATATATATGGAAGAGGAGTGTTTAGGCCAGGAAAATAGATGATGGGGTTTGTAAGAGGGTAGTTTTGGCGGAAAATGGGGTGTGTCCAAATGTTGGACACTGATTGGGGTAGAGTAATAGTGGGTGTGGTGTATGGAGGTATAAATGTAGATGTACTGGGGCGGTGGTAATTGGGGCAGGGTAGGAGCGGAGTGAGCCAGAGGCTTAACGGAGCGGTAGAGCCCAGTAGAGCAGAAGAGGAGCGAAAAACTATCAGTAGAGCAGTGTTCAAGAGGGGTAAGTAGTATATGGGTAAGTGGAGAGAGCCTAAATATAGAGGGGAAGTGGGCTAAAAGTATCAGGGGGAGAGAGTGAGGGACTGAGATGTGAGAATTAAGAGACAGAGAGAGAGAATGTCAAGCTAAAGAGGAGTCTAATGTTAAGGGAAGGGAATGTCCTCTAGTGGATAGGAGCTATCTACTTACCAGGGAAGAAGGGACTAAGTAGAAAACAGGAGAAGGGGAAAAACAGTGCTGGGAAGAGGAGTGAGGAGTGGAGGGTGAGGAGTAGAGTTGGGGGTTGGTTGCTGGCGCCCAGGCAGGGAGAGTATGACTTCTGCTAGTAGGATTACAGTGGTTATCAGGCGCATTAAATACACATACTTTCTTGTGATCTTTAGGGAGCCTCTCAGGAGCGGTTTCCTCAAGGAAAGTTGAAACAGCACAGGGTAGGTATTGCTAGGGCAATAGGGAGTACAGCCTTGGTCAGGTCCAGTATCCACCCAGGCAAAGACACAGGGGGAGATTCAGGGCAAGAGAGCTGGAGGACAGGAAAATGTAGAAGTCTGTTAGTTACAGATAAAAACACTTATCTAATACTGTTTTATTTACAGAGGTATGACTAAACAGGTAAATTACACTGTTATTCACAGAAAACAACATGTACATCTATCATGCACTTTGCAAAATAACAATGTTCAGTGTGCAGCAAATATAACTATATCTTTTATAAACAAACATGTACAGGAGGAGCCAGAAAGTATTTTACCTCTCACATGTGGGGTAGCGCATAGCTAATAAAGGCTAACAACAGTACACATAAATACCCAAGTCTTAATAAGTATTCATAAAGCAGTGTCTCATGTAATCAGGGAACTAGCAGGACACAGATAAGAAAAGTGGGTAAATATATTCCAATACAGTGTAGAAGCTACAGCAGTTAACATTAATCAATAGCGTTTGCTACAGGATTAACAGGCATAGTGTCGCTAACAAGAACATACACTAGGTGCACTCCACAATGCAATAGTGAGCCTTCCCAGCCTTCCAGTACACTAAACCTCTTATTAGGAGAACTACAGTGGCTGGATTGACCTAACAGCATGCGAGGCTAGCAAACCAAGTAGGCTAGCATCGCTAACAGAGACGAGCACGTGGTACAGCTCTCAATACAACAGAGAAACGTTCCCGGCCCTACAGTACAATGTGCTACAGTGTATGGATTAATTAAACACATGCGAGGGCTAGCATACCAAAGGGCAAGCGTCGCTTAAAAAGAACAGTTGTAATGAAGGGCACATGAATGCATTAATAGAAACATTACACAAGTAAATCACTCAGCATAGTAGTGGACGCTCCCAGTCTTTAAATACGCTACCTTTTAACAGAAGAACTAAGCAACTGGATTAACCTAACCTCGTGGAAGAGGTTGGCGTATCGGCTAGGCTAGCGTCGCTAACACAAGCAAATACAAGAGTAACCCCCCACTATAGTGGCAAGCATTTTCAGCTTGCAGTACACTACACTATTAACCTGGAAACTACAGCGACTGGAGTAGCTTATCAACATGCGAGAGGCTAGCGCATCAGCAGGGCTAGCGTCGCTAATAGAGCATTATCAGCTTGCAATACATTGCACTATTTACCTGGAAACTACAGCGACTGGATTAGCGTATCTTCATTCAAGATGCTAGCGCACAAACAGGGCTAGCGTCGCTAATAGAACAGACACAAGATAATCCCCTTAGTCTTCCAGCAGAATAGGCAGAGCGGTAATTAGGAAGCACTGAGTGCGAGAGGCTGGAGTAACAGCAAGGCTAGGGTCGCTGTGTCAGCCATACAGTAGTGCAATATCCTCGCCGTCCAGTATCATTCATCCGAACAGGTGATGTACAGGACCTATACTTGCGAGCAGAACCTATACTTGCTAATATAATTAAATAATAATGAAACCTCCCAGACCCTCAAACTATGAACATGGCAACTAGATAATAGTAGTAAAAGCTAGTGTATCACATGGGCTAGTATTGTAACCATTAGGTGGTTCTGTTCGCAATCCTTCATAGCCACATTCAACGAAATACAGTAGAAATACAATAGAAATACAATGATAGAAGAAATGCTCAGTCCTACTTACTGAAGAACACACTCGCAGCCAGGGAGGCACAGCAGCCAGGAACGGGCAATTTAAAAATGGCGCCCAGGAGTAGGGAGGGACTTTATAACCTCAGACGGGGGAGGGGCGGGAAGGAGAAACCGGCGGGAGCAGGGAGGGTGAGAGATGCAAGATCAATAGTGGGAGGGGGGGGCGAAATGGTAGCATCCAGTAAGGGAGGGGGGAGAAGTGGGAAGCACGCAGGAGTTGGAGTGATGAGGGTGAATAGAAAAGCACAGACAGTGGGCAGGAAAGGAATGATGGATATGAGGGGGGAACGAGGGAAGAAAAGGAGATGGAGTGTAGCTAGAGTAGGGATAAATAAGAGTGTTATGTAAGTAGAGAGCAGGGAAGTAAAAGGTGAGCAGAAAAGTAAGAGAGTGTTATGGATGTTATGGATGTAGAGAGCAGGGAATGTCCATCTCTTCATGGCAGGTAATATAGCCAAATCATGATTTCCTCCCCAAAATCCATAAGAATCTTCAGAATCCACCCAGTAGACCCATTGTCTCAGGCAGGGGTTCTATTACAGAACCAATTTCCCAGTTTCTTATGAAATATCTGAAACCATTATTGAAATGGGTCCAGGCTCGTATTTTAAGATACTACAGAATTCCGTCAGGTAATTTCTGAGATTCGGCTTGAACTAAGGTGGTTACTTTGTACTCTAGATGTCTCTGTATTATATACTAACATCCCTCATTGGGCGGGCCTGGAAGCACTAGAACATTGGCTATACAAGTCGGAATTGTACCAACCTGGCTTTAACATCTTTTTAATCTCTCTTGCTGAACACGTTCTAGCCAAGAACGTATTCTACTACCAGAATAAATGTTTTTTATAAATCCAAGGCACAGCTATGGGAGCTTTTGCTCCCATATATGCCGATCTCTTCATGGCCCACCTTGAGAAACAATTTATCTATGACAACACACACAATCTATATTTAGATGAGATTGTCATCTGGAGAAGATATTTAGATGACTGCTGGTTAGTATGGAGATCTGATTCTGAATATCTCATGGAGTTTGTAGGATACCTCAATGATAATAAATGGGGTGTACAATTTACAGTCAATTATAATACTAACAGTATTACCTTTCTGGATGTCCTAGTAACTAGGAATAGTGATCATACATTGGCTTCCGAGGTGTACCATAAATACCCCCAGTACAACTCCCTTCTCTATGCTTCCAGCTTTCAACCTCCACACATATGTAGAAATAGTCCCAAATCACAATTCCTACGTACGAAGCAAATATGCTCAAATGATGCTACCTATGAAGTATATAAGGAGGATCTAACCACCAGATTCAGGAACTGGGCTACAAAATGGGGAATATATATGAGGCCAGGAATTTGGTATCCAGCCTTGATAGGAAAGACCTTTTGAGATATAAGAATAGGACACTGGATAAGGAACCTATTACTTGCTTAGTCACCACGTACGGCAGGAATACCGATATTTTATTAAACAGTGTCCATAGACACTGGAACATCCTTTTAGCAGATGCCAAACTTTCTGATTTTTTTGGAGGACAGATGTCACTTTTCTTTCAGAAGAGGTAGGAATCTGGGATAATTTTTGAGTCACTACAAACATGGTTGGAGAACCACGAGTGATTCTGTCCAAGCTACTCTTGTGGGTGATCATCTTACAGGTCGTTTCCCTTGTGGTCATTGTACCCACTGTAGAAAGGTTATGAAAATGAGCCAGTTTACCAGTAAAATACTGGTCAGGTATTTGATATTACATTCTTTGCAAATTGCCAGACTGACTGGGTGATTTATTTGGCCACATGTACCTGTTCTGCGTTTTACATGGGAAAAACTTCTAGACTACTCAAATTTAGAATTTCTGAACGCTATCATGATATGAGGCATAAGGAACTTACCAATGCCTTATATACGCACTCTCTGGTACACAATAATGCATTTTTCAGTTTTACTATGTTAGATAGAATTATTGGCAACAGGATAAATAAATTAGGATGGCATCAAATTTTGAACAACAAAGAAAGGAAATGGATTATTAAATTGGTTTTTTTTTTTCACCAGGACTTAATGAGTATCTCTAATTATGATTGCTGATGAATTAATTAGCCAAGAGCCTCACCTAGTGGTTGTACTTTAAAAGGAGACAAGTGTCTCATTTCTTTATTGTATTGATGAAGGCTATGTAATTCTTTATAGCTGAAACCAGTCTGTTTTGCCTCCTTTTTATTTTTATACTATGCTTTTTAGCTAGTTTTTGAATAAACACTGAATGCTACAGTCTGCTGGCTTCCCTGTGTCTCTTATCACTATTTGGTTTTTGGAGTCGTGCAGTTGCTGTACATGCAGGGGCTGTCTTCTTCTATGGTTTTCATTAGTGATCTAATTTGCTTGTTGAGGCTAAGGAGGGATTTTTTCCAACTGGGAATTTGTGCCTTTTTTACCCTTGGACAACAGTTTCTACCTTTTGATGTAAAGCTTGTTGACAGGTGGTGTCCACCAAATAGGTTTGTGCTTCCTTGTGGAGCAGGTTTTAGTTCTGTTGTGTATGGCTGAGTACATGCAGTTATACTGGTACTTGTATACTGCATTGGCATACTGTTTGGCATAGTTGTCTGCATCCTCTGAGGAGGGCGGTGGTGTGAAGCTACTGATACCCTCCCTTAGGAGGTTGTAGTCAGCTTTTGAGAGGTTTCTTTGCCTGGTACAGCCAGGGGGTTGGGTGGGATAGGAACTTAGAATGAGACAGACCGATGATCTGATCTCACCAGGGAAGAACTTACTATGGGAGTGGTGCAGCAGTCACCCATGTTGGTGAGAACCAAGTCCAGAATGTTATCTCACCTTGTGGGAGATGAGACGAGATGGTCTAGTGTGTTAGAATTGATGAAGTCAAGGAATCATTGGGTCAGTGCATTAGTGCAGGAATAGTTCACCCAGTTTATGGTGGGGTAGTTGAAATCACCAAGGATCAGGGTGTTAGGGGGTACCTTGATGAAGAAAGAGTGGGTGTTCTAAGTCATGGAGGGGGGTCTATAGCTGACTATAACTTGGATGGGTGTCTTGCCAGCTGTCCGTTGCACCTGGACTTTCTGCTCCAGGGGCTGGCCTTCTTGTTTTAGGGCCTTCCAGCTGAATTTTGTTCTTAAGCCTTTCATGTGGATGACTTCCCACTTCCAAGTTTCCACTGTAGAAACTTTTTGTGCACTTACAGCATTATTGCACGACAGCATTCTGGAAATCCCACAGAAGCACTGCTTCCTGTCTCATCTCACATTCCTGTCTGATGGCAATTGCAAGAAAGTTGTCTTACTGTTTTGCATCTCCCTCAGTTACTGTAACAGTAAATCTTACATCATTGTGCACAATTAAGGAATCTGGTGACATAGTATTACCAAAGTGTAAGTTTACTTCTTTGAAGCTCATTTAACAACATTAATCATGTCTAAAATTTATTACAGTTCTGGTGGCTGGTACATAATATAAAATATACATATAGATCTGTACTGGTTGTTTGAAAAGCCAAAACACTGAAAAACAAAATGTCTAAAACATGGAATGTATTTAATGCAGGAGGGCAAGCCACCCTGCAATACCCGTGTGTGTGTGTGTGTGGGGGTGCATAGCTCCCCACAATGCCTGATAATTGCATATACCAACTATGATTAAAAGCCAGCATGCTTTCTTATCAAAAGCTTTTCTTAAGATTTTACCATTGGGTTTTTGACTGCCTTAAATTCTAAGGTAATTGAGAATCTCGTTTTTCAAAGGTAATGGATATAAGGCCATTAAGTTAATTGAGAAAGAGGTCCTAGTGGGAATGACAGTTGGCCCCTTCTCTCACCCTCCTTGGACTGCTTATAAATGTCTTGAGAAAGAGGTCCTAGTGGGAATGACCGTTGGCCCCTACTCTCACCCTCCTTGGACTGCTTATAAATGTCCTCATATAGGCCTGGTGAAGAAGAAGTTATTTTGCCTTATTCAGCATCTCTCTCACTCAGCTGGTCTTTCTGTTAATGATTTTATCAATAAACAACAATCCAGGGTGCACTATATATCACTAGAACATGCTGCACAAGCCATCAAGAAATTCTAAGGTCCATGACTGTGCAAGTTAGACATTCATTCTGCCTTCCATCTTTTTCCCATCGGAGAGGATGATTGTCTCTTTCAGCTATATGTTTGACATGGCCATGTCCATGGGTTGCACCTTGGTTTACAATGTATTTGAAACCTTTAGTTCTACATTACATTGGTGCTGGCAGCAAAGGGCCACAAGGCAAGCTGGGATTTGTTAATTAGATGATTATCTGATAATAGGTGAAAGGACAGCTGGGGGGCCTAGATGGCTTATCAGTTTTCATGGAACTTTGCATTGAACTGGGATTTCATTTTGCCAGGGAAAAGCTGTAAGGCACTAGCCAAGCCATTACCTTTCTAGAGCTACTGATTGATAACTTCCTATTGACAATTTGCAAAAAAATCAGCTCCAGAATTAACAGGTTTTTGGAAGCTAGCAAAGTTTGAATTGAGGAAGTCATGCAGCTGCATGGGTTACTAAACTTTTCTTGTAGAGCTATTGCTCCAGGCAAGACCTTCCTCATATCCTTATCCAACTTGTTGAAAGGTGGGACACTTAAATGCCACCAAGTGACCAGCAGGGCCAAGGAGGATCTTCACCTGTGGAAAGCATTTTTTCAGAGATTAAATGGGGTCACACGATAGCAAAGCCCTTGTGTTTCTTCAGAAGAGTTGCAGCATTTCCCTGACACAGGTATGGGTGACTATTTCCATAAGAGATGGTTTTCTGCAAAATTGCCTACCCCACGACAAAAAGAAAGAAAGAAAGACATCACCTTCTTGGAAGTTTTTTTCCCCATCTAGGTGACCACTCATAATTGGAAAGAACATTTTTGTAATAGCAAAGTTTTATTTTTACTATGATAACATAGCAGCAGTCCAAGCCCTTAACAGGTTGTGGAAGTCTAGGTGGGTACATTCAGTAATAAGGTTGTTAATCCTTTTAAGCCTGCAGGTCAATTTGATCTGTCAAGTCACCATGTTCCAGGAAGAGATAATGGCATAGCAGGCAGCTTATCCCACTTTTCAAGTTCCCAGGTTTTACAAGCTGGCTCAAGTTGGGCTTCCTCTGGGATACCCAATCCTCCAGAAGTTTAGCTCATTGGTGAAGATAAGCTAGCAAACTGTTGTCCAAGTCACTGACTCTGATTACCAAAAGAGCTTATTTCTCACCTTTACAAGCCTTTATAAACTTTTCTACCAGAGGTCACCTTAACCCCTCAGGCATTGGGATCTCTTATTAATGTTACAATTCCTAGTGCACAGATGTTTGTTTAATGAGGCACTCAACACCTTACTCATACACATAGTGGTTTTAGACTGGATGGGTCATTTCATGGGGCTTCCTGATTTTTTCCATTTATTGGCCTAATATCAGACTGTTGAAAGATTTTGAGAACATTAGAGGTGCCTCTCAGTGACCCCAAGAAAACAAAGCACATTATTAAGGGACTGTATCACTTACTGGATGATTTTTATTCCTTTATTCTATGGGCCGACCTATTTACTTGGTTAAATGCAGGCATCTTTAGCCAGCAAATTTCTTCATTCCTTATGCTGGTTTGACATTCTTATTGCCAAAGACTTTGTTTTAATATGGGTGGGGAAGTCTAAAACAGATCAGTCCAGCAAACGACACCAAGTCTGTTTGTACAAGACCAGGTCTTATGTCAGTTGTCCAGTCCACTGGACCTCATTTCTGTGCACACTAGCTCCCAAAAACACGTCACCCAACTCCATTTTCTGTTAATTCAGGTCACAAAATTTTTTTTTTTAAAGTACAATCCTGAGGAAAGCCCTTGTATGCCAGGGCATTTACAGCTATGGATATTCCTCACGTTCATTCATTCTGTATAGGTAGAATCTCAGACTTTGCAGAAAGACATTCAACCAATGTCCTAAAGAGGATGCGGAGATGGATTATCTAATGCCTTTATCTCTGTGCAGTGACCTTGGTATTTTACTTTACAGGGAAGAAGGTACTATGCACTTTTATCCAAAGAACATCTTGGCAGGCAGTGATCTGGCCAAAAAGAGGAACTAGTTTTCTGGATCAGAATTTTTGGGTAATCTGTCGCTTTCACTTTCCATGCTTGTCATAGATCTAACTTTGGGACATTTGGCATCAGCTAACAGTTGACTCCAGTTTGCTCACAGCCACAGTCATCCATCTTGTGGGCAATGACTCAACCGTAGTTTCAAAGAAGATCCTAGTAGCTAGAGTTTTTTCAGACCTTCACAAAATTTGGACTCTCCACCCAGACATGGCCCTGTTTTGGTCTGCTATTCTGCCCAGACTTCGCTAGAAGGGCAAAATGAGAAGCTCAGCCATAGAAGCTTCATGGCATTTTATTAATCATCAGATTGCTCAGGCAGCCAGATTAATTGACAACTAAGTTATTGAGCACAGTGACCTAGCAAAAATAGACAAAGAATTTTATGATCGGGATGGAATCCACTTGAATAGCCTAGATTTTGACTTGTTCAGTTCACAGTTAACCTTGTCTAATTAATGATTACTTCAGCCGTGTTACTAAATACTGAGGTTATTGATGTATTGTAAAGCTAATTATGCTATTATCCATAGGTGGTGGTTATCAAAGAGATCTTGGTATGGAAGAATGGCAGTCATAGTCATGTTAATGGGTAGTCGCTTGTGGTTTAACCCCCTTGTGTTCCACCGTTATTCTTCAGTGGTCTCTTATTGGAGTGGCAGGTCAGAATTACTGAAGAGGCTTGGTTCAAGGTAATTTGCACAGAGTCTGAGTTCATAGGTATACACTAAGCTAATGACCATCAGGGCCTTTATAATCCTAGCCATGCAATACAACCCATTTGTGTCCCTGTGTAACATGGGCATTTATTTGGAGGGGTATTTTAGTTAGAAAGTTTCTAGAAGTTATGTGGGGAGTATGTTCATTTGGGCATTATTGTCTACTTCTGTCTATCAGAGACATGGGGGCCAGACCCAGGATGAAGTTCCAATTTCCCTTTCACTAGTCAAGGTTATGCTTAAATAGTGTTAGCGATGGGCTCTGCTTCACATGGTTGGGGAGCCTATTCCAGAACATGGAGATCCTCTGAGACACACATCTAGCTCATCAACATGCTTTATTTATGTCATAAGTTTAAATCCTTGTATCTAGTGGTTTTATGGATGTGCAAACAGTCCATCTGAGTTAGACCTGAGGATGCCTTGTATGCCAGGCATAGATCGCAACCTAGTAACTTGTAGGAAACTGATTGTAGAGATACAGCTTTAAGGAAATCCATATAGGACAATGTGTTTATACCCTGGATTCTCCTGATAAGGAAACTTTGTGGGCATTCGGGTACATGCTTAAGGGAGCATTGTACTCAAAGATGGGCCTGATGGCCGAATAAAGTAGCACTATGACTTCCTTGGACCTAGATGCTATGTCCTTACATATACATTGGTTGACATATAATAGTTTTCTTACTACCTTAGCCACATGTTGGTCAAAGGGCAGATTACTGTCAAATATATGTTCCCAGATCCTGGACTAAAGGATTAACTATTAGAAGTGTCTTATCAATGGAGCAATTAACCATGGATGTCAGTTTCACAGAAGGCACTGTAATGCATTACGTTTTAATCCGTGACTTTGGCACCAGTCATTTCTTTGTGTTAGACCCCGCTTGTAAGATGTTGATATCATGACGGGAATCAGTAATAACTCCCAATTTGCAGTCATCTATGAACTCGGTCAGCCAAAGGCCCCTAACATTAGTCTTTACCTCTATGAAGTAAATGTATGGACCTGTGAGGTGCCCTGCTGGTGACTGGTCTCTTAGTGGAGGTCGTCTCACCAATCCTGACTTCTTAGGTCCTGTCTGTGAGACAGCTGGCAGTTTAGTGAGTTATAGGGGGTTTGTGTCCAGTTTGATGAGTTCGACAACTATACCTGAATATGGCATCATAGCAAATGCATTAGACAGGTCCAGGTAGGCAGTTTGCTCCATTTTCCCCTCATCTATTGACTCGGTGACCTTTTCAAAGAAGTCCACAATATTTAGTAGGCATAACCTTCTCTCAGCAAAGCCAAACTGGGTTGGATCCAGTGTCTGAATGTTGTCTATGTTGATCATTTTCATGATGATTCATTCCATGGCTTTGCATATTAGACTAGTCACATTAATGGGTCTGTAATTCCTAGGGTCTGCTGATGGTCCATCCTTGTGAAATGGGATAACTGTTGCAGTCCTTCATTCGCATGGTATAAAGCCTGTTTTGAGACTGTTGTTAAAAAGTGACTCAAGTAGTAAATGATAGGTGATGTTTCAAGCTATTTTGGAGACATCCAAGGATATTGTTGGGGGCCACTGAGACTGCATTTTTGGCCTTAGTGAGCACCACCAGGACTTGCTCCCTGTTAATAGTTGTGGGGGTTATGCTAGTAGATATTTCTTGGGAGTGGCAGTGGGGAGTAGGGATGAAGTCTGAGCTGAATTTGTGAGCCAGCAATTTTACTATGTTGCCTTGCTCTACTCATTGGAAGTGGCACCACTGAACACCAGTTTGGCACAATGCTGTGTGCACCTTTTGAGGTTTTGGACATATCTGTAGAAGGCTTTGTGGTTGTCTTCAGCATCTAAGGCTATCTTGACCTTGTAATTGTCCTTGTTGGACTTAATTAGTCCACGTAGTTTCCTGTTTAGTTTAAATAGAGAGCTCCTATCATAATGGGAGTTGATTTTTTCCTTTTGTTATATACACTTTTAAGGTTGGGTTTCTATCAGTGTGGTTTATTTTTTGTTTGTTTTGTTCTTACTTCTAGTAAATACAACAGCCATTTTCATGGTTGTTTAGGGTCTTTGTGAACAATTTTGTATAGGTTGCTGTGAACTCAAGGTTGGGAGTGGCATTGAATTTTGACAAACTTTGCTTAATATGATGTACTTTTAGAATAGTTCCTAACTGTTACAGGGCTTGCTGGGGTTACGGGGTTGAATCTTTCTCCTTTGAAAAAAAAAAAAAAAAGACATCTTTCTGGTCTGACCTCACTACTGAGAACATGACACTGGGGAAAGAGGGATTGCAGTGCTGTCCTGTATTAGTGAGTATCAGGTCCAGTGTGTTTGAATCTCTGGTGGGCGTGAGTGCTATTTGGTCAAGGATATTTGAGTTAATGAAGTCCATGGATTATTGTGCCTGCAAGTCTGAGGCAGTGTATGTTTCTACATCCATGGAGGGATAGTTAAAATCTCCAATGAACAGGTTATTTGGTTTACTGATGAGTGTCTCCAGTAGGTCTAGGTATGAGACATGGGGTAGCGTATAGTTTGTTTTGATATGGTATGAGACTTTGTCTATTATAATTTGCATGGGGATAAATTCCTGGGCACCTTCCTGTTTAGCCAACCAAGTTTTATACTTGTTGCTAATCTATGTGAAAGGCACTGAAGCCTTGTACTGCTGGATTTCTACTGATTTAAACCATGTCTCAGTAATGGCACAGATGTCTATATTCTCAAGAATGAAGAGAGCTTGTAGGGTGTGAATATTCTTGTTTTGGCTCCTAGCATTGAGCAGTAGCACCTTCAGGTGTCTCTCTGTTTTATTTACTATGTGGGTAAGTTTATGTATTTGTCATTGCTCAAAAAAAAAAAAAAAAACCTCTAAGGAGTGAATAAAGTTTTAGCCAGTATTCATAAGCCTAGGGGAGGCAGGTACAGACCATCCTTTGCAAGGCAGTGTGGCTTGTTAACCATGCCCCCCCCCCCCGGAAAGACACCAGAAAGTAAGTCAATTGTTGAAGTCAATCATCTTTGTTCATACTGTGGCATCAGCTTTGGTGAAGGTAGAATGCTGCTCAATGCAAGGTATATACTTGCCTGAGACACATATTCAGAGAGCTCAGTGTTTTGTCTTCATATAGTCCATGGAAGTATGTTTCAGGTCATTAACTCCCACATGCACTATGACAGAATCATACTGGTACCTGTGGAATAATGACTTGCATGTATGTATAACTTGGCAGAACCTGGCTCCAGAAAAGCAACTAACTGTTATCTTCTCTTTGTTCAGTTTGGCGAGTGGGGTATCTGTATGTCATACAATGGATTCCCCTATGATGGCAGTCCTAGTTAATGTGTTTTCTTGCCTTATGGGATTTGTTCTTAGGCTCCACTGGGTGTAGGCATATGTGTGATATTTGGTGTTTCAAATACTGCGGCATGTCTGGGATTTCAACCCAGGACCTCTTGCACCCAAAGTGAGAATCCTTCCACTAGGCCAGCAGGCCAATAGTCATAACTGCTTAATGTTCATGTGTTATTTGGTTGTTGGTCATTTATTATTCTTTGACTAAACTTATTGATAAAATGGTCACAAAGGCAACATTGGTGTTATTTTCGACTCTGCTCTAGAGGACCAGCACAGCATATCTCTAAACCAGGTTGTCCACGACCAAGTCACTTTGACTGTGGAGGTAAGAGGGTTTAAATAGCAAATTCTGTTGAGCAACTGCATTCCAGTGGGAAGCTGATAATACTCCCCCCTAGACATCCTTTTTCCAGTCAGTAGCATAGCTTTACGTCCAAGAAGGGAGGTTGCCTCCCAGCTTGACCCCCTTGGGTTCCCCATAATACTTAAGCAGCCTCATCAGATTGACAGGCCAGGATGACCAAAGAGGCTTGATTCAAGGCAAATTACAATGGATCTAAGAGTTAAGCCCTGAGTTGGTGCTTAATATGACATGCTCAAGGGGGCTTATGTTATTCACCTGGAGTGTTAGCCAGAATGAGTTTAGTAATATCAACACAGCAATTCTCTCACCCATCTCTAAAATACTGGAAAAATTCATCCATGCCCAACTCCTCAACCACCTTTCATCACCCACTCAGCATGGTTTTAGACCAGGACACAGCACCACTACTGCCCTCCTCTCCTTACTAGATATAGTCAACCAGGTATGGGATTCTGGGAAAATAATTGATTCTCTTTTCATACACCTCTCCAAAGACTTTGATACTATGTCCCACATCATCCACCCTCCACATTTCCCCACCTACCCTACAATGGTTCTATAGCTATCTCTCCAATAGGCAGCAATCTACCAAATGGCAAAAATCTTACTCTCCCTTCCTCAATACTTCCACAGCGGTACCCCAAGGCTCCATACTTGGTCCTCTTTTATCTAGCATCAGATTATTAACAACTTTCACTCCACTCTGCCACAGTGCTCAGTAATCTAGTATGCTGATGACTCTACAATAATATGCACTGCAAATTCCAGATCTGAACTCCAGCAAATCACCGAGAATGCCTTCACCTGTACTGAATCTTGAATGCTTCACAATCATCTTGCCTTAAATCCAAAAGAAATTAAACTACTACTTTTTACCCGTAAGAAAACCACTCCCCTAAATAAAAAAAACTTCACTATACAAGCCCAGAAGTTGAACAATACACTTACCTACTAGGCATTATTATAGATGAAAACCTTAACTTTGACCTAGACATAAACAATAACATCATAAAAACACACCAAAAGCTTGATATGCTCTACAGGCACCAACATCTTAGCCTCTCTACTTGAAATGTGTTACAACAGAATAGCCAACTTTGCCACCAAGGCCAAATTCTCATCCCACCACTGTAGCTCACTGAAACAATTAGGCTGGCTGGAACTCCCCCACCAGCTGTCATTCACACAACTAACTACAGCACACAAAGTAATCTACTGACCCACAGACTATCCTGCTCTCTTGACACTACTTACCAACCCAGCAGGCAACTAAGCTCTGAAAATCATCTTCTTCTAAAAGTAGAAAAGCCCACTTTACCTGCTTGTCAACTCCTCTATTCCTTCACTGTTACCAAACTATGGAACTCACGTCCACCTTCTATAAGAAACACAGACAGCACCACCACCTTCAAACAAATGCTGAAAAATCATCTTGACTCTTCCTGTTTGAAGGTGGTGGTGCTGTCTGTGTTTCTTTAAATCAGTATAGCTACATATTTTGATCTGATTATTGATTAGGCAATGACACCCTCATCAAAAGTGTCAGGGCATGTGTTTTATTCCGCTCACAATGAAAATAATTTATTTCAAAGAGAACTTACCAGAACTTAGAATTATTTTTTTTTTAACATTGTAGTATTTGACCCATCTGCTAGATCCTGATGAAATCCCTTTTCCCATGGCTAGACTGCCTGGCTTTCCCTTCACTACTTGGATAAATTCTAGCAGGGAAGGTAATTCAAGAGTGGATACTCTGTTCTGTTGATGACGAGTACAGAAAATTGGTTAGCATTTTCTATAGTTTTATCCTCAATTCTTTAGATGCTAGACTAAGTGGTCAGGCAATGCACATTTTATGTTAACAGCACCACTAGAACTTTAGCAGAAATGATTTAGGAATGACGGCTCACCCTTAAGAACAAATGCCTAACATAGTCCCTAGGTAAACACAGCACTGTGTGTGATAATTTTGAGAAATCTGAATTTCTGGTTATCCGAAAGGTTTGCCTTGACCATAGGGCTGATGACATCAGTACAGTTTTAGAATGAAGGGAACTTGCATAGCAGATTAAATTTAATGTAGGATAATTTCCTGTGTTTACTGGACATCTAAACATCAAATGTGAGTTGAAGAGAAATAGATGAGCTTCATTAGTGTGCATTATTTTTTTTATTTTATTTTATGATAGGCTGTTTAATCATGTGATTCGATTTAGATATTTAATCACTGTAGTCATGTTGTTCTGATGAAGTCTTACACATTAAAAGATGAAAAGTGCTAAACCAGTGTATTGCTGATTAATTTTGTGTATTTTTATTTATTAGAACTTATTTTGCACAGTTAGAGATGTTTTGTGTGTTTTTATTAAGATGTATTAACCCCTACTCCTGCCAGACTTAAGGCTAGTATTTAAATGAATTTCATAGACAAAATAGATGAACAAAAGCAATGATAGCTATGTCGCTGGATTTAATCTGTTCTTCATAGCTTTTCTAACACTGATCTCTTGGCTGTAAGACTCCTGATCGTATTTGAAAGGCAATTTTCTATGCAGTGTAAGCTAGGTAACATGTTTCCTAATATCCTTCTGAAATAAAGAAAACATCAGTCATCAGATGTAGAATCCTGGGAGAATATATTTTCATTATGTAGTGTACTACATCATTGTCTAACTTGTCTGAGCTAAACTGTGCTCAGACACAAGTTTTATATGTGTGGGAAAGACAATGGTTCAGAAATATGGGATACTGTTAATGTCATTATTTTTACTTCTGTCTATTACAACATCACTTTGCTGAGTAGATCACCCACTATTTTCACAATCAACAATGCACACTACATTAAAATATGACTTTACCATTGATAACTAACCGGATTCCCTGACTAGTAATGTATGATTTCAATGCTCTTAATTAGATACCCATTGAAATTCTCATGAGGATTTAACTGAATGAGATAATCCTACCAAAATATACTTTACACTTTGTTTACTAGTCAAGTTATTACTTTTTCTAGTTTAGCCAAATTGTATCCTTTGCTTGTCTTTTCTGTAAAACATGAATGCATAAATGCATAGATAAAAAAAAAATACACAAATAAATAAATGTAATTCAATTACTACCACACAAAGACACTTTTTTCAGGCTTGTGTGTGTTCGTGTTGAGAAACTTTATGCAGGATAAAAGTAATTGGCATCAGTCTGAAAGAATAGAATAAATTCTAACTTAGCATTGTCAGAAAGAAAGGATAAGAACACTGTTTAGAAGAATTTTGAATCATTTTATCCAGACTATATTTAAATGGACATTTGCTATTGTGTAGTATGAAAATGGACAAGTAAAATACTTTTTAATTTTTGAGAAAAAAGAATAGAGATTTTTTTTCATTTTTTAACCATTGTGCAATATTCTGAAATTCATGAAGCTCTAAGTATTCTGTCATTTATTAAATATTAGAAACTACTGATTTGTTTCTCATCTACAAGAGCATCGGTTGTCACTCAGTCTTAAAAGTTAACATGTTATGATGTGTTTCTGAAATGATGGACACTAATGAATTTATGTAAAGTAAGAGAGCTAAATGTAATTGAGAAATTATCACCTTTTCTGCCTGCATAATACATTTTACTAAATAGGCTATTTGTCAGAAAATGTGTCATTTAGTTATAATATAAGCAGAGAATAGGGCCTCACTTTATAGTGCGATACAAAATTATTTACTATGCCATAAATGTATTTTATTTTTAAAAGTGCTATAGATTTTGGACCGTTCCTCCTATATTGATATTTACAGTACAATAGTTACATTTATGAGATTAATTCTAGTATTAAAACTTATTCAGTTAATATGCTTATTAAATGCATAAAGTGGGTTGTTCTTCACTTAACATTGTTAATGCTGATCTGATTGATTAAAACAAAATTAAATACAGAATCTAGCCATTGCCATTTCAGTATGTATTATTAAAATCCATAAAATGTCTGAAATATTAAAAATGTGTGATTGCTGCTCTATTTCCTGTCATGCACTAATTTTAATTGAGCAATTCTCTTGAAATCTTTGACTGATTTCATTTGAATATGATTGTTTATTTCTTCAATGTTCTGTAGAGCTAGTGATGTCACCTAATAATGCTTATTATAAAACTGAATGTAATGAATAATTTTATTTCTTTTATTACTTTGTATTTTATGAATATTCATGGCCATAAAACAATGAAGTGACTATATTTTTTAAAGGAATTAAAGAACACTGTTTTTGGGTTTGTACAGATAGGACTTTTTAGGACTTTTGAAACTATTTTAAGGAATCATATCAACCAAACATAACTATGTTCTTAATCAGAGGTCCAGATTCAGAAAGGTTGCATAAGGTGTACATGAGATATGTACCTTGTGGGTAAATATCTTGAATTCAGAAACAGCCTTACCGCAGTACTTTTGCATGAATACATGCAGCACCACAGTGGGCTGTTTCATTAGCCATGCTAAATACTAATGAGACAGCTTGGGAGGGAAGCATATGTTAATTAGCCATGTGCTCTCCATAGGAACTGCCTGTGGTAAGCCATTTATGCATACAAGTGATTCAGACAATCACACGGCTGTGTAATGTAGCATAGCCATTTCTGGCTGCTTGCTGTAACTTGGCTGTTTTCAACTATCATGGTAGAGCTAAGAGCTGGGGAGTGAACCAGCAATGTTAGGGAGGTGTGTGTGAGCATATTTGAGGGGCTGCATGTGTGAGAGTGTGTCTGCCTGGGAGATAGCTGTAGGGGCATTAGTAAAGGGGTAGGTTAGGTAGGGGTGTGTGTGTGTATGGATGAATAGATGAGTGTGTCTGAGAGTGTAATCAGCTGGGAAGAGGTGTGTGTGTGTGGGGTTGGGTTGGCTGTCATTCTTCTGCGTACTCCTAGACTAATGGACAAAGTCTGCAATATTGGGTTGGAGGAACAAAGTCTGCAATATTGGGTTGGAGGAACACTAGCCTCCAGGGATTGCTTCAACTACTTGGGTCAGGGTGACATTAGCCACCAGAGCATACTTCGACTACATGGGCCAAGAAAGAACACTGTCCACCAGGAATAATTTCAGGTACATGGGCTGGGGGGAATAGTACCACCACAGCTAACTTTTCATGCTGTAATGGTTCTTGCACAAATCTGGGATGGAGGGAACAGTAGACACCAGGGATAAGTCTATATGGCATACATTAAAGGTGCTTAATTAAGACAAAAAAATGTAGTGCGGGGACTACAAGACGTCAGGAATGCTATGAAGTGACATGGCTTAAAGGCACTAAAAGGGACCCAACCATGTTCCCCCCACTGAGGATATTAGTTCTGTGTGCCAGCATCCGATGCCATTTAAACATATAAAATAAAATAAAATTAAAAAGTTTTGAACCCTGCACCCTTGCCACAGTAAACCTCAGCACAAACCTGCTGTGCTAATAAGTTAGTGCAGGATATTTTTTAAACATATATTGAGGATCTCCGACATTATTTCATGCCTGCAACAGTTCATGACATACAAGAGAGAGGGATAGGGAACAGAAGGCACACTACTTAACTTTGTACTTCAAGACAAAACAAAATCAGGGACAGAATTAAGTTTTACAACTATGTAAAGTTGTTAGTCTAACAACTTTTGCTCTATCCTGTAATTAATGAAGAATATGAAATGTGAAACTTTAATGTCTGCCATTAATGACTGGCTGAAATCATTCATATTTTATAAGGGCAGGAAAAAGGAGATGTCAGGGATGTTTTGACAACACTGGGCAGCCATTGGGTATGTGGTGTGTGTGTCTATGTGTGTATTTTGTGTGGGAGAGTGAATGAGGAGAAGTGCCTGTGCTAACATGATGTAGCAACCTCCACTGTTAAGCACTGCAGAAAGTGCTGCTCTGTACTTCTGGTAGTTAAAAGTGATTCAGTGATATGCAATTTAGTGAATGCGGTGTTTCCTCACTGCAGGGAATGTCTCTCTAAATCACAAATTACTGCATTGTGAAAAAGGACTTTTCCATTGCAGTGTTTAATGTGTGTTGTGAGGTTCTTTATGAACCATCGGGTAGGTTGTGATAGTGAATGCACTTTGACTGAAATATTCTAAGTCTATGACACTGTTACAGAGTAACAGGATTTCAGACCAGTTTTTTAGGGCTATATTCCACCCACTAAAAGCCAGAGGTGCCAGAAGCTGTTGAAGACTGGAAGGGGGGAATTTAGTGATCTAAAAAGGGCAATTTTTTTTAAACTATTTACTACCACAACATAGGTTCACTTGGAGGACATTTTAAGCTTAGCCAGTTTCCCTTTTGGTGCTTGAATTAACATTTCCTGATTGGTTTTGCCTATCCTATGGCTGATTAGCCCTAGTGAAAATAAATGTTATCATACTATAGGTTCATAGGTTAGTACTAGGCTAACTGCCCTTCCAAGCCATTGTAAGCCTAGCCAATTATCCCTTGTGAGACTCAAACCCTGCACCTTGTGTTTGTAAGTTAAACACCTTAACCATTAGACCACCCTCCCAAGATAATTTGAGGGGACCCATGTAAGGGATACAGCATTAAGGAACTGCCTCTATCTATTAGTGGCATGAGGGGCAATCCTGGAGTACATTTTCTAATACCCAGCCTTAGATCCAAGTTGAATGTGGACAGGGATAAGCTTTGTTTTACTTGAATGGATAGTCTGTTCTAGAAAAGTGATAGCCTCTGTGATGTATATATATATATATATATCCATTTCTCCACAGCATTCAGCATTCAGATACCTGGATTGAGTATTTCTGATGCCATTTGACTTGCTGATGTTCAGTAGGGCCTTCTGTATTGGGTCCGAGGCTGCCTTGTATGCCAGACATGTCACCTCTAAGCGCTCTGTAGGATACTGAGTATAGTGATAAATCTGTGAGGTGGTTCATGCAAGACCTATTGTTTAGGACTTGCATCCTTTTAGTAAGGTATCTCTGTGGGCATTTGAATTGCTGCATGGGTTTGGACAGATACTTGCCAAAGTAGGCATTATACAAAATGATTGATCTAATGAGGGCTTTGTAAAGAGGGACAAAAACATCTCTAGATCTAGTCAAAATCAATTTGTTTATAACCTGTGCAATATAGAAAGACTTTCGTATGACTCTGGGCACATGTTGGTCCGCAGTTAGGTCACTGTACACACACGTTCCCAAATGCCAAACAACTGGGTCAGTTCTCAGGGGGCATTGTCAGTTTGGCAGTTCCCTGGAGTAGGTGACTTCCCAAAGGATACAATAATGTATTTCTTGCAGTTTAGTTTCAACTCATGATTCTGGCATCAGTTATTGTTTGGGACAAACCTTCCTGCATGATGGCCAAGTCATTTGGGGATTCAATAACTGCTCCTAGCTTGCAGTCATCTCAGACTTAGTTGGCCAAAGCCCTTTGGTTATTGCCTTCTACTTTTGAGATGTATATGCCATTTGGTTATTGCCTTCTACTTTTGAGATGTATATGCCAAACAGAAAAATTCTCAGCACTGAACCCTGGGGGACTTCATTGGTGACTGGTCTATTCCCCCTATTCTGATATCTGCATCCTGTGAGCAAGCATACATGTATGCATTCTTTGATTCACCTTCCAGATTGTATTAACCTGATTGTATTAAATTATATTCCTAGTATAATACAGCACCAGTATAATACATGACAAAACTACCCATTTCAGAAAATTTCAACTATAAAAGGCCACTCAAACTTCTGTCATTACAATTCACCAATATCAGTAAATATGCAACATCTCTGCAGAAGTAAGTCATCTAAATAATTCCACATTAAAGGGATCTGTAACCAATGAAGAGGTTGCTGCTAGCAAACAACTTTATATTTCATTGTTTCATCTACAAATAGTGTCTGCTGCCCTTGAAGAATAAATTGCCTATGCTACATTAAAAAAGAATAAGCTAGTAATTTTGCAATGGGAGATGGATGGCAAATTGATAACAGAAACATAGTTACTAGGTGACTCCTCCAAAGGAGGACATTCATAGGACTGCTGCATCCACTCCCTTTAAAGTACAACACAGTATAGTATCAGTGATCCATCTGTATACTGTGGGAGTAGAACCCACAACCTTCTGCATCAAAAGCAAAGATACTACATATTATGCTACTAACAATGCAAAGAATTGGGCATAAGCGGCACTAAACTTCTCTTTTCCTGAAGCTCTCAGCTCCTTGTAAAATCCACTTGACACTCAACTAAGTCTCTCAACTTCGCAGCACAAGAAATCTGGAAAAAGCCAAAATTTATGTGGGGGGGGGGGTGCAAAGGCCCAAAACCAGGGACACATTTTAAATATTGCTTGTATAATCTTAGAAAGTTGCTAAAATAAACTTTTGTGTTACCATGTGTTTCTTGAAAGATGGGAAGACTGAAACTTGAAGGGCTATCATTATTTAGTGAATTCAGTTCTCACTGATTTTCCAGAAAACCACAACTTTTAAGAGGAACAGACCAAAAGTATATGCCAAATATTTTGTGAAAATCTGGACAGTTGGGACCTTTGGACTCAACTCCTGAATCACAAGTGGTGGTATGGGTAAAGAATTCAGGCTGTTGTTTGAGCCTGAGTAACACTAACCACCAGGTATACCTAACTAGGGTATTTTACACGCAGACAAGCAGACACACGCATACACACAGGAGCAGCATAACTCCTGCAAATAAAAGAAAAAAAACTCTCCTTACTGGCATGACTCTGGCAGCACCAACAGAACAGTGGCAGCATAACTCCTGTAACACAGAGCAATAAGAGAACAAGAACAGCTAGTTTAGTTAGTTTAACTTCTGTACACGAATCCATGTTAGCGTGAAAACTGCACTTCATGAATTTTTTTCCGACAGGTCTTGCAGCTGTAAAAGTGTGTGTGTTTGGGGGCTCCTCCTGCCCTTGGCTCTATGGTTCCGGCACCTATGCTACAAGCTCTCCTTACCTTAGGGAATGCTGATGTCTGTGCGGTTACTGAGACATGGTTTAAAGCTGCAGAGAGCACACACACAAATAATATCCTCAGTGGTTGGAATTCCTTTTAGTGCCTTTAAGACATGCCCCTTAATAGCATTCCTATTGTCTAGCAGTTCTCACACTAGATTTTCTTTTTTTATTGTAAACACTCACCATTCAACCCAATAATCTATACATGGGAGACTTTAATTACCTACTGTTAACTTGGAATCCTAGACTACACCAAACAGACAGACACAGAGATTCCTGGATTTTGTAAATACAAACTCTATTGAAAAGATTGTCGATATTTCAACCAGAGGTGCAGACATACTAGATCTGGTCCTCACTAATATGCAAAAGTGCTGCATACCCCCTAGAGTTATGGCTTCTCTGGTAAGGTCAGACCACAAAATGGTCTCCTTTAAAGTAAAAATAAAACATTGAACCCCAGCTAACCCTGGAATATTCAGGAGCTACTCTACAACTAACTCACTACTATTAAGTGATAACCTGTCAAAATTTCAAGCCCCTATTAACCTTGAGAACACTGCTGCCTATGTGTAACTGTTCACAGAACCCCTATACAAACATGGTAATAGCTGCATAGAGGCAGTTGTACCCACCAGGAAGAAGTACAAAACTAACTCCTAAAACAAGCCACCCTGGTGGAATCGCAACATCAATAGGCTGTATAACAGGAGGAAGAAAATCATGGCAAAAATTAGGAGGTGCAGCATGCAGCAGGATAAAAGCACTCTCGCCAAACTGTTTAACAACTCAGAGGGCAAATAAAGTCTACCAAAGACAAATTTGAGGTAAATTTGTCCTCCTGGGTCAAGGACAACCACAAGGCATTCTTTAGCTATGTCTGGAACATCAAAGGCAATACACAAATGTTAGTAGAGCTCATTGTTAATAGAGCCACCTATACTGAGGCAGAAGATATAGCAAACCTACTGGCTGATTAATTCAGCTCCAACTTCACCCCTCTCTCCCCCATAACATTCCCTCAGGAAATACCATGAAATATATCCCCTCTGCTATTGATTGGGAACAGGTCCTTAATGCTCACCCCTCTCTCCCCCATAACATTCCCTCAGGAAATACCATGAAATATATCCCCTCTGCTATTGATTGGGAACAGGTCCTTAATGCTCTCTCTAAGACCAAGAACACTGCATCAGTGGACATAGACAGCCCAGGATGCAGTGATCTACAATGCTCTCTGGAATTGATATTTAACTGTAGTCCCCCAGACAGGCTTTGTGCCTCATGAATGGAAAATGGCAAAAGTCATTACTCTGCACAAATGTGGGCCATCTACAGACCACGGAAATTACAGATCCATAAGTTTCACTAGTCTCATGTGCAGTGCCATGGAAAGAATTATCATGGAAATGATTCATAATGACATAGAAAAGCTCCAGACACTGGACCCAACCCAGTTTGGTTTCATCAAGGGCAGGCCATGCTTAGTCAATCTGGTGGACTTCCTTGAGAAGGTTGCCACAGAAATGAATGAGTGAAAAATGGTTCACACTGCCTACCTTTACTTAGCCAAGGCTTTTGACACAATATACCACTCATGCATCATTGACAAACTTAAGAGGTTAGGTACAAATCCTTATGTCACCTGGTGGATAGCCAACTGGATCACAGACAGGACCCATGAAGTTAGAACTGGGGAGTCAGTCTCTACAAAGAGGCCACTCACAAGTGGAATCCCACAGGGATTGGTCCTGGGATTGCTCCTTTTTGGCATTTACTTCTCTGAAGTCAAGGCCAACGCTGATGGTCTCTGACTAAATTTGCAGATGATTAAAAATTAGGAGCTGTCATTGAATCCCCCATCGAGACAAATGTTTTTCAGGAAGGGCTAACACAGACAAATAACTGGTGTCAGAGCCATGGGCTAAAATTAGATGCCAAGAAATGCATAATAATATCCTTTGGGGAGTCGGTCACCCCTGGTAACTATCATATTGACATCACACTCCTAAGGGCTGACCCAGTAGTCAGGAACTTAGGGACACACGTAGATAGTAATCTCACCTTTGACCTTTGTGTCTACAGTAGCAAGGAAATAATTCTATATTATTCAACTTATAAACAAGTTTTGGCATCTAGGTCCAAGGAAGTCATTGTTCCACTGTATTTTCTATTCCTCAGACCTATCATTGAATACAATGTCCCCTTTGGTATATACCTAACCAGGCATATCCAGCAACTGGAATGTCCACAGAGGTTCCTCACTAAAAGATTACAGGGCATAAGTAACATGCCCTGTGCAGACTGCCTCAAGGCCCTATTCCTATATTTTATCTCCTACAGACTGCTGAGGAGAAATCTATTCCTGGCATATAAGACATTGTCAGGCCCCACTCTGATGGACCTCCTACGTATCCACAAAACAAACAGCAGCAGAATTACCCACTCTAAAGACTTAAACCTTGCCTGTGATATAAATAGGACCTGCTGGAGAGACAGGTATGCCTCCAAGAGACCCAGAGACTTCCCCTTCTCTGGAACAGGCTTCCTATCCCTGTGAAGCAGAGCTCCTCTCTAACCCAATTCAAGCTTAACTTGAACAATCGGATGGAGGACAGGAAATTCATCTCTGGTTTGGCACCTATGTTTCTAATGGGCACAGCCAGCTTGTAAATGGTTCATCTCCCATGCCTCTGCCTGTAAATGTTCCATATCCCAAACCCCTGCTTACCCCTAACAAGGGTACCAAAACTCACTAAAGAAATTCATGTGGATATTGGTAATAAGTCTTAAGTATATAAGTTCATAGGTGTTTACTAGGCTAACGGCCACAAGGACATTTTTAAGCCTAGCCATACACCCCAAATTTCTTTAGTGAGGCAATGCCATAAATTAAAAAAAAAGTTAACATGAAAATGATTCTGTCACATTTAGAGTGAATGGTGGTATGATGTTTGCCTTGAGTGTCCAATAAGACTTCAATAGAAAGTTGTAAAGAAATTACCTGAAATTTCATTTTTATTATGATGATCAGCAACTGGCTAATAGGTTTACATGCTAAAAAACACAGACTTTGAGAGGCAAGGAATATTGATTCAAAATTCTACTGAGCCATAGGTCATATTAAATTAATATGTCATCTGCCCTGAGCTATATGTTATGTCAACTGGCCATTGACACATTCTATATACAGTACAATTCTGTGTGTGTTTACTTTAACTTTTTCTATAGCTCTTTATATGAATCTCTCTGTTGTCCAAGTTTCATTATGTACTGTCACACAAACATACATACACACACTAGACGTGAGTAGTTCCAGTTTCAGACTTTTTGTGAGTTCATTCACAGTGCTAAAAAATGTCTTGTGTTTTCAGTGACTATTATGTCCCTTGTATTTCGGAGAAAAATCAAATAGAATGAGGAAAATATTCATATTTAAGCAATTACTTCCATTACACTGCATTATAGAGGCAGTTTGGAGTTGTGTGTTATAGCTCAATAAGTATTTACATGGCGATTCCACAACAACTATCTAACTTGTCTACACAGCACAGAGAAAATGCCCATTGAACTCTAGGTCTGCTAAATATTACTGGTGTCATATTTCTGTAACTTTCATGATCATTCTTTTTTTTAGTCCCACATGTAGAAGTTCTCACAGCTCCTACACAGCAAGGTCCTCTTATAAAATATAAGGCTCTGCTTTCTTATACTAGTTTCATATATCTGGATTTACAAATCAGAGTACATGACAGAAAGATGTGTGCTTTGTATACTCTTCCACAAAAAAGCAATTACTGTGTCAACAGACCTTTTTAGTTTTACAAGACATTGGTTCATCAGTGAAGCATGGCATAAGACATGTGGCCTTAGGCCATTTCTTCACATTGCACTACTTTTTCTGTTTTGCAAAACATGTAGAGTTTCACTATGAAACAGCTTCTGACTTAAACTTCATGCCTATTTACACTGCTTATTGCAATGCATGTATACAAGTGGTTTCTACTTGTGCTGCATATCAATTGTAAATAAATGGTTTAGTGACACAGGCCATAAGATTTCTGCCTGATACCATTCAGGTGGGAGAAGTCTGCTGTGACCATTATAAGCATGCAGTTCTGGAGAATAGCCAAAATCTCTCTGCCTTATACCATTTTTCATTAACTGGGATGTGTAGAAGACATAACCAAATGCCTTATCTTGTTCACCACCTTCTCATGTAAAACAAGTTATGGAGACCTTTATAAATTCTGTGAGTTGCTTTACAGCGATGGTGACTCTGTTCCTCTTCTTACTTTCCTTAACTTGCAAGTTGTAAAATGTAATGGAATTTGTCATATATCGAGTAATTTTGTCATGAGACTTAATGTTATTTTTCACAGTCAAATGGTGAAAGAAACAAAATGGTTCATACATTATGTATCTTAAGTATATGCAGCAAAAATCTAAATCTTATTTTATTTTAAAGAAAACATTTTATTTATATTTTAAATACGCAAACAGAAAATCTTAATATTCCAACATAATAATCATACAGTAAATATTGGCAATTGACTCACCTTACATTAAAATCAAGTCAAAGTCCAGCCTATTTACATTATATACAGTGTGTGCCACTTCTAAAAGTTAAATGACATTTAAATAAATACATTGCTGCACTATGATGAATTAAGTTATTCTGAGTCATTTCAGTATTTCTCAAATAGCAAAGACAACTTGAACCAACATGTGTAGGTAATAGATTTTAATTTCATTTAATATATTGATTTCATGCCCGTAATTCAGAAAAATTGGGTAGCTGTTTTTTTTTTTAGTTTTTGGATTATGACTTAAGCAGGGCACCGAATGAGTGGCAACTATTTATACTTAATAAAAAAATAATTGAAACATTGATTACAACTAGGTGTTTAGTTAATTGAAATATATCCTACCACAGAGATTGAGCTAAGAACTGAAATTTGAAACATAATTATTTTAATACCTCACAGTCATACTAAATGCTGCCAATCAGCTGTAATTGCTAGTTTCCAACAAGTAATGTTTCTTTATTGCATATTTTCTTAAGTCTGATGCACTAGGAATTTTCTCTACATTTTCAAGTGTGTTCTTTCCAAAACCCAATGATATATTTTTTCATCTGAATATAATAGTATGCCTATATCAATTTCAGCAAAGTCAGAATAATTGTTTTGTTTCAGATAATTCCATTATGAGTTTAGCATAGATGATTGATAAGATAAGACAATTTTCTAAAATTCTGACAAAATTTAGTTGGATATTGTTGCTGTTTAGTTATTTAAGCAATACTGAATCTTCATGACCTCAAGAACTTTAGTATGTGAGGCCGTCTTTCAAGAACTGTTGCTTTGAATTCTTGCAAGCTCATAATGCTGTATCTCTGCCTTAACCTCTGATGTCCCCTTTTCTTTTGTTTTTGATCTTTCCCAACATCCATTCTTATCTAGTAAATTCTGTCTTCATGCTATGTGGTAAAGTATTTGTTAGTTTTACTATCAGGCCTTTCAGTAAATACTCTGTTTTCTTTTTCTTAAGTATAGATTCTCCAGTGCACAGTATTAAAGCAATATGCTAATACTGGGGCAAAAAACAATTTTGACTATATGGACTTATGCTGACAATATGATGTCTTGTTCTTTAAAATCTTACCCAGATTTGTCATATCTTTCATTCCAATAAGCAGGCAACTTTTAATTTCATGGCTGTTGTCACCATCTTTAGAGCTCTTGGAGCCCAGGAAAATAAAATATGTCATTGCCTGCATTGCTTCCCCACCCATTTGCAAAGAATTGATAGAACTACATTACTGCTTTAGTTTCTAATATGTTCATCTACCAACCACATTTTGCACTTACTACTTTCACCTTCATCATCTGGCTTTTCAGTTCATTCTTGCTTTAGCTATCAGAAAAATATAACTGGCATACCTCAGATGGTTAATACTTATTCTGGTATTTTTGATTCTAACATCTGATTCTTCAAACCCAACAATTTCAAGTGATATAATCTGCATATAAACTGTAAAGGGAATATAACAACATAAGGCAATGTCATGATCCTTTTCCAGTCTTGAACTAGTCAGTTATTCTTTATTCTTTATTCTGTTACAATTGTCATTTTTTCATCAGGATATAGATTTCTAAGGAGGTAAATAAGATGACCTGTTATTCTCAATGTCTAAGAACCTGTCATAGATTGGTAGTGTCTACACAGTCAAATGATTTATAGCAGTCAATAATGGAGAAATGAACATTCTTCTTGCTCTTTCTTGCTCCTCCTATTATCCAAGAGATGCTGGTAACTTGAAAGCTTGTGCATCTGCTGAAACTAGTTTCTGCATATAGGTTATGGAACATAAATTCACATTTTGATATACAGTAAAGAACTGCTGCATAACTATATGATTAAATATTTATATGTTTGGAAACCAAATGTTTTCAAGAGTCTTACCCGATATTTCCAATTTAAAGATTTAAAAGTCTTCATAGAGTCAGCACTAATACACAGCTATTTGTGGACTCTAACATGTAGTACCTTCAGCAATACATGGTTAGCATGTAAAACAGGTGTAACTGTTCAACAAGCACATCACTCATTACCACTGCCCTTTTTGAGATTAAAATGCAAACTGGCTTTTTCCAAGACAATGGTCACTGTCATTTTTTTAAATTCTAACAAATAATTCTAAGTGACACTATAACAGCATTATTTTGTAGGACTGTAAACAGCTCAGCTGTAATTCCATCACTTCCTTTTGGCTGTGTTATGAACAAGGAATTTTAGGGCCAATTTAATTTTATTCTTCAGGACATATGACTCCAGAAAAGGGAAAATACCATTGTATTTTTCAATGCTGTTAGCATCATTTTATGTTGATTTGTCTGCATATCCCTGCTAACTCTTTTTAATATGCTCTATTTCTGCAATTTTATGCTAATTTTTTACATCAATGTTTCTTTTAATATCAGAAAGCCTCTTGAAATATATTGTCTTCCCTATTTTTATTTTCTTTTTACATTTTAATTTGCAGTAATCATTGAAATATGGGTTGCTGTTCAGAATACTGAAGTGGCTTCCTATTACCTTCTTTGGTGATCCAGCTTTCATCTCAACTTTCTGTTATTACCTGAACATTTGGGGTAGCTACAAACTGTATAGCTCTTAGCTGCACTGAGATGCAGAACCCCTTCACCACAACAAGGTACTTATCCAGTAAAGGGTTTTATGTAATCAACAACTATGAATAAGATGCTCTCTCTCTCTCTCTCTATATATATATATATATATATATATATATATATATATATGTATGTATGTATGTATTTATGTATTTATTTATGTATTTAGCTAGCTAGCCTTTGATGACCAGGTTAGTCTCAAAAGGCTAATGCCCTCTTTTTTGGGGGATAGCCAAGGTGGTATTTATACTACTAGCGGAAATTTAGCAAGTGCATCAAGGAACATCCCATAGGTGACATGGGAGCTTTCCCATCGACTTGAGCTACCACCAACTCAAAAAATGGTATGTTGGTTTATTGTCTTATCCAAAGGATGGCACATTCAGGAGTGCAGCATCTATAATGCTCTACTGCAGTAATCCAATGACTTGTAGTAGGAATAGAACCCACAGCCCTCTGACATTCCACCACCAAAGATGAGTATGCTACCTGTAGAGCCACTTATGCTGACATTTACTTTTTATCAATCTGGACAAGCAAATAGTAATTAAAACCCAGTCCATGTCTTTGTGCAGTATTATCTATTGTCAACATAATGTGCCACTTCAAGCAATTAACCAATAAGCTATATAATATATTAGATGATATTTTTTAGTTATATTAGAATCTTCAATAAATCTTGATGGAAAAGTATAGTAACATTCTTTTTTAAATTGAATATTTTAAGTTTTCAGTGCAGCATTTATATAACCTGAATTAATGTGGGTAAAAATATAAAAATAGGTATATCTGATTACATCTTATTCATAAGACTTTGATATGATTAGAGATTAATTAAACTGTTTATAGTTCTTACTATTAAAACAATCTTTATGTAATTCCTTCCAGTTTTCTGAGTAGAAAAATCTTAAACTTGCATGTCTTGATGTACGTAATGGTAATGCTCAGTTTATTTGGGCAACAAAGGCAAACTATACATACCTTTCTAAAATCTTTAAATGCATTTTGTCATTTAAGAATCTATTTGAATTATCTATAACTTTATGTAACAAAATTAGTGCTAGTTGTTCTCTGTCATGTGAAAAAGACACAATGTCAATAGGATTTCTCTCAAGATGCAGTAAGCATTGTTTTCTCCCTGGTCTCTAATGGAGGGAACAATGTGCTAGTGTGTCCTGACATGTACCCCTCTTATCTCCCCCTGGATGGGCATGCTTATCTTCTCTGCCTATGTTATCAAGTGCCCAAGCTGAGAATCAAACTCTGGTCACCTGGAACTTAGAACTTTATCCCTTTAGTCTCTCTAATGCTTTTGATAATACTTGCATAATTAATTTATGGATAATATCCAAAATATTTTAATACATTAGAATACAAATTATAATTAAGGCATTTAAAAGCAATTGTTCTGTATTTTGATGTGTTTGTATTACCCATATCTTATTTTCATTATATATAAGCTTGGCTATTTTTTCAAAGTATTTTAATACACCATTAAAATGTACTACTGGAGAGTTAAAATTATTAAGTTTTAAGAATGTCATCTGCAACTGTAGTATTTTACAAGGTGATCATCATTTAATTTAAATCCTACATTTTTTTCTTGTGGAATTTGCTAATGGTTCAATAGATGTAGAAAATAAGACAGATGAAAGGGAAAATCCAGTTTTGTTCCTCTTTTATTCTTATGCATTATACAATATAAATTCATATCTAAATATAAAATAAATAATTGTTGCTTAACTGTTTCATTAAATTTGTATACATGTTTTAGGAACAAAATGTCTTCAAATCTCTGAACAAATATTTCCAATTTAAAGATTTAAGTCTTGTAATTTTTAACACCAATAAATAGCTATAAATTGGAATAATTAATGTTGGAATAATCAATTGTTATTATTCTTTTAATGGTATCCTGCATTGCATACTGACTATGAAGCCTGTTTGGTTTTCACCTATTAAACAAGGAAATGTTATTTTCGCCTATTAGACAAAATTGATAAAAATGTTGTAAGCTCCATTTAAGAAGGAAAACATACTGTAAGATAAAGTATTTGAGTCCTGTCTTGTTCTTATACTGGAGCAGTCAGTAGATGCTTCTAAGAAGGGGGAATAATATAGTATAATTTTGAACACTAATAGATGCTTTTGTATACAAATTAATGACATTTTGGAGAAAAAAATCTTATAATTTAAAAAAATCACCTCTATTACTGGAGCTTTCTTTTCATTTATTTTTTTTACATTGCTAATTTATTTCAAAAGTATTTAGAGATTTTAAGAAGGAGCTGATATTCTTGTTTGATAATATACTTCTGATATTCCTACTTGAAATAGTATAAAACATTTCATTCAAAAGTCTCTTCTGCACTGATGTACTGATGTTTTGGTAATGTTCTTTAAAAGCAAGTAAAATGCTTTCAATGCCTGCTATGTTTCATTTGATTTATTATAGTTATGTCAGGTAGTTTGTAGTCTATGTAAACTTTTAGGAGTTAATAAAATATTACTGTAATTTATATGATTATAAATTGTATTTCTCTAGTGTTATTGCTATTTTGTGATGCTTCTTATGTTAGGGTGCAATTGCAGTCATTGAAATCAGTATTGCTTCAACCTTTGTGATATGCCAAGAGTGGTTTCCTGAACTAATTATATATTGCCCCACTTGCACAATGGCAGATCATATCAATCTTGCCAAATTACTATAACTTTTAGTATACAGATTCTCAGTTACAAGAATATCTCAGCCAGCAACAAGGTGTGCATTTGATTAGTTTTGTGCATCAGCAACCACATTTGTCTGTATCATCAAAATTTTTTGTAGATTTTATAAAGCAGCTGGGAATAAAGTCCAAGCTAAAACCAATTTGCTCTTCCTGTTCTAATTAAAATAAAATGTTGGGGTGGTTGGATGATGTAGGGATAGTGAATCATCAAGTACAATGGATTAGCAAGCTATGAAGAGAATGAAGAATGGAAAGGCTGTTGGCCCAGATGACATACCTGTGGAAGCATGGAGGTGTTTAGGTGAAATGGCAGAGGAGTTTTTAACCAGATTGTTTAATGAAATCTTGGAAAGTGAGAGGATGCCTGAGGAATGGAGAAAGTGTTTTGGTACCGAATTTTAAGAATAAGGGTGATGTGCGGAGCTGTAATAACTACAGAGGGATTAAATTGATCAGTCACAGCATGAAGTTATGGGAAAGAGTAGTGGAAGCTAGGTTAAGAAGGGATGTGATGATTAGTGAACAGCAGTATGGTTTCATGCCGGGAAAGAGCACTACAGATGCGATGTTTGTTCTGAGAGTGTTGATGGAGAAGTACAGAGAATGTCAGAAGGAGTTGCATTGTGTTTTTGTAGACTTGGAGAAAGCATATGACAGGGTGCCTAGAGAGGAGTTGTGGTATTGTATGAGGAAATCAGGAGTGTCAGAGAAGTATGTAAGAGTGGTACAGGATATGTACGAGGGTAGTGTGACAGCGGTGAGGTCTGCGGTGGGAGTGACGGATGCGTTTAAGGTGGAGGTGGGGTTACATCAAGGATCAGCTTTGAGCCCTTTCTTATTTGCAATGGTGATGGACAGGTTGACAGATGAGATCAGACAGGAGTCCCCATGGACTATGATGTTTGCAGATGACATTGTGATCTGTAGTGAGAGTAGGGAACAGGTGGAGGAGACCCTAGAGAGATGGATATATGCTCTAGAAAGAAGAGGAATGAAGGTCAGCAGGACAAAGACAGAATATATGTGTGTGAATGAGAGGGAGGATAGAAGAATGGTGAGGATGCAAGGAGTAGAGGTGGCGAAGGTGGATGAGTTTAAATACTTGGGGTCAATAGAGTGTGGAAGAGAGTTGAAGAGAGTACAGGCAGGATGGAGTGGGTGGAGAAGTGTGTCAGGAGTGATTTGTGACAGACGAGTACCTGTAAGAGTGAAAGGGAAGGTCTACAAGAAGGTAGTGAGGCCAGCTATGTTATATGGGTTGGAGACAGTGGCATTGACAAAAAGGCAGGAGTTTGAGCTGGATGTGGCAGAGTTAAAGATGTTAAGATTTGCACTGGGTGTGACGAGGGTGGACAGGATTAGGAATAAGTATATTAGAGGGTCAACCCAGGTTTGAAGGTTTGGAGACAAAGCCAGAGAGGCAAGATTACATTGGTTTGAACATGTGCTGAGAAGGGATGCGGAGTATATTGGGAAAAAGATGCTAAGGATGAAGCTACCAGGTAACAGGAAAAGAGGAAGGCCTAAGATAAGGTTTATGGATGTGGTGAGAGAGGACATGCAGGTGGTTGGTGTGACAGAGCAAGATGCAGAAGACAGGAAGAAATGGAAACAGGTGATCTGCTGTGGCAACCCCTAACGGGAACAGCTGAAAGAAGATGATGACTGGCCCCAAAAGGTATTGGATCAGTTGTACAGGAAAACAAGAAAAATGCTCTACGCTTATCAAATGATATATAAAAATCACTGTATACCAAGATTATATATTCCTTGTTCTGAAAGTGGTATGGGCATCCTCAAAATTGATTATATGTACAGATCTGCAAATATAGGACTGCATACATATCTGTTGACCTCACCAGATCCAAACATAGTGAAATTTTGAAACCTGAAGATAACAAATCTAAGATGACGTTCCTACTTAGTTTAGTGAAACATATCAGTGTCAAGTGGGAATGGAAACCAAACCAGATATAGATAAAAATCAGACAGCAACTGAATGTGTAAAACAAAAATAAAAGAATATAAGGAGAAGAATCAAATGAGAAGGCAAGAAATGTGGAAAAGGCATAAGTAGAGTTGCAAGCAGAGAGAACTCCTGGAACAATCTCACGTCAATCAGGATCTTATGCAGGAATGGCTAAGAAGTGGAGAATTTAAACCAAAAGATGAAAAGTTAATATTAACAGTCCAGCACAGAGGAGCACATACACATTGGTTTAAAAAGTCTATTGAACATGTTGGGGAAACAGACAAATGCAGGTTCTGTAAAATAGAACTGGAAAATGTTGCACATCTTGTTGCTGGGTGTGATACAATAATTGCAGAGCACCTGTATACTGAAAGGTATAATGATGTGGCAAGACTGTCACACACAGAATGCAGAGTCCTGTCAATGTGAATGAAAGGATTTTTTAATAACTACCTATATGAAAAAAATGGCCCTAAAGGTGAAATAACACATTCAAGCCTAATTTTGAGCACACAAGTGTTTAGCTGGGAGGGAGTCCTCTTGCTAGGACAAAGGATGTGAACTTTTCAAAAGGCATATGACAATATTTGAGTAACTCTAAACTGGATTTTTGCCAGGTCAGAAATGTTACTGTTCACAGATAGTAAAGTTACTGTTCACAGATAGTAAATATTGGTTTGCCTCCACTGGTTGTTAATACAGAGAGCATTAGTAAAAAGTTTTTTTTTTATAAAAAAATTAATGTGGTCACATAAGGTTAATGACTGGAAACCTAACAATCAACTGGAGGTGCTATGGTAGGAATAAAAGATTATAAGACTTTTGATCATTACATCTTTGATTATAACACTGATAACTGTAGATTATGTAAGCATGCTGATAAAGACAACTCTGGAATGTATTGCAATTGTTAGAGTGCATAGACCACCAAAGACAAGTGATGATGATCTAGGGGAATTCATGCATTTCTTGCATGAGACACTAGAAAGGGAAAAAAAACATAATAGCTGTGGACTTAAATGTACCAAAAACAATCTGGAATAATGTTCATTCTCCAACATTAGTAATGACATTTTTGATTGTGTAGATTTAGGAGCTATATTGTTAACAAACTTAACAAGGAACTGAGCATACTGGGTATTATTTGTATTTCTAGCGGATGGTTGTTACTTCATTTCAATTTTTATCATCTTTGATGTGCAGTGATCATAGGGTTATAATGGTCAAACTGTTGTAGGTAATTCTGCTGAACTAATATCTAAACAAATGTATAGAATAGTACTAACAGATGCATGGAAGCATAGAAAATCAACTGTAGGGATGAAAGTGGAAAGATGATAGAAGGGACATTGCCATACCTTTCTACCTCTTAGAGCAAGAAATCTGGACAAAGCATAATAGGGTGGCAAAGGCTCCAAAACAGGGATACTTTCTAAATATTGCAGTTACAAACTTAAAAAGTTGATAGAATAACAGGTTTTGATTTCACGTGAATTTTCAAAATGATATGAAGTCTGAAACTGAAATGTCTGCCTTTATTTTCTGACTTCAGTCTTCAATGATTTGCCAGTGATTTGTCAGAAAACCACAGTTTTATGAGAATGTCAGAAAACCACAGTTTTATGAGAAACAGATGAAAAATATGAGGCAAAATTCTGGACATTCTGTGAAACTCTGTACAGTTATGGACGTTTGCATGTTTTGAAAGGAAAACTGAATGTGAAAAAAAAAATGTTTAATATCAGGATCCAGGTACACAAGGTATTTCCATAAGGTCAAGGTACATAATTAAGATGAGAGATAAAGAATATAAAATGGAAATGAGTTCAAACTTTAACTTTGAAAAAAATGAAATAAACAAACTGAAATGACAAATTAAACAGGGAGTGGAACAATATCAGGAAACATTTGAATAAAATTTATAAAAAGATACAAAGCATTGAGGAAAACAGTTTATAGATATATAATGCTTGATAGGAGTGAAGACATACAGTTTGATAAACTGTGCATACATTGTAAAATTTATTCCCAGATACAACAAATTGTAAACATATTTAAAAAATCTGACTCTACAAATGGGGATACATTTTTGCTACTAACATCTAGGCAACTTCAGATGCAGAAATGAAATTAGATTATGTTGGAAAAGTACTATGCAAACTGGACATAAGAAAGCTCAGAGATGAGTTTGAAGTCTTCTAAGGCCGTTATTGCTAATTCTAGTGCCATTACATCTGTTACTCATTAGGACATTTAAGTATGGGAAAGTTTTACAAGATTGAAGGAATGCACTTGTTAAGCCTATCTTTAATGGAAAGGAGGCGAGGACAAACACAGAGTCAAATAGACCAATAAATCTACTTTCTTGTTTTTTTAAAAAAAAAAAAGCAATGGAGAACGTTACTTTGGATAAATTGCAATCTGAATTGGAAAGGTTGGGAGCTTCACACCATACATCACCACAAATATGTTGAAAACAAATCTCCAACTATCTATAACATGATGTTCTATAATAATATACTAACAGTTATAAATGAAACAATGTGTGCTGTAACTTATATAGACTTATCTTTAACATTTGATAGGGTAATGCACAACTCATTGATCCATAAATTAGAACAACTAGGTATGAATGTAATCTTGATAAGATAAATAGCTGTGTGGCTTACAAATACACATGGCTAGTAGCATACAGAATCTGGGAGGTGTAATTCTAAGTTTCACTCAGGCTTTCCCACAGGGCTCTGTCCTAGGCCAATACTTGTCTAGGTTTTATCTTTTTCTCTTTACCATCTGTGGTGTTTTATAGTCTGTATGCGGATGACATGAAAATGTGAAAACTGATTGTATTTGTTACATATAGGATGCGTCAATAAAAGAACTTGATTAAAGTTATCATTTGAGCATAGGAGACTAATATGCTGATAAATACATTACACACTAAGCATATCACATTAGGAAGACATAGACTGAAGGATGAATATTTAATGTGTCACACGGTGATTCATTTAAGAACATGATTGCATGATTACACCCAGGTATGAAATTTTCTAATCAGGTCAATTATTTGGTTAATGATGGTCGCAAAACTATAATCTGTAAAAATTATAAAGATTTTTAATGTCTTGGAAATCAGAAATGATGAAACAATTGTTTTTGATTATATCAAACCCAAGTTTGAGAATGCAGTAATAATTGGGAAACCTTATAAGAAAATTATAATCAGTAAATTGCAAGGAGTACAGTAGAAATATACCAAGTGCAGCAATGGATGAGAAAGTGTAAATTATTTTGAATTAAATTATTTGCATTGAGGGTGCATTGTGCAGTGCCTCGTATGCATATTTAATAAGAACCCTTTTTCAGGCTTATAGGTAATGCTTAGAGCTATGTGAGAGTAGTAGAGATGTTTAAGCAACCTGTATAGGAGACTATATAGACATGAAATATGCACTAATGGTTTCTCTGAGAGAGGAGCTGATGCTTGGAATAGACTACCAAATCATATTAAAGTAAGTACTAGTTCAAATTTAAGTACAACTTGGGCACTTTATTATGTGGATGACTGTTTCAGTATATTTGCAAACTAGTCAGGCAATGCTGCTAATGCCTGAAATATTTATATGTATGTATGTAATCTGGAGGTATCCCCTCACAGTCTACAGCTTGCAGTGCAAATAGCACCAACACATCCTAACTTATGCAAATGCAACATCATTACACTAACGATACAGACCTTTCTTATGCTGATGTTGTTGAGAAATCTTTACACAAGCCTCCTTCAACTATTAAGATTAGGCATCAGTGAAAATCCCTTATTACATAACATCAGCATCAACATGTCACCAATACTCTCCTTCAGCAGGTATGACTATGACATGGTAGCAATCGAAATGGAGGTAATTGGCCTGGCTAGGAAAAACCCTCAGTACAATGCAGAATGATATGCTGGAACTTAACATGCCAGCTTCAACTAGGGGTAAGACACTGGTTGTTTTTTTTTTTTTTGATTCAGCAAAGGTAGTTCTGGAGAATCTAAAAGGATCGAAGTACATTTGCTGAAACTACTTTTGTCAACAGTGGAGTCTGCCTTTTCTTCAATGTTGTGCAACCACAATGATGTCATATAGACTGATTGGTTCATATGTGTATACAATGTGTATACAAGGCTAATGATCAAAGGGACCTGTTTATGCATAACCATGATTTCTAAATATATCTGACAAGTTTGGGTACCTATAGTTATTTAAAGGGTATCTATAGGCTAGGGCTTGGGTGTTCAAGCATTTATAGTTTGCTTCTGTCCATTAGATTTATAGATGCCAGACCAGGGATGAATTTCCAATTCCCCATCTACTGGCATAAGTTACAATAGAATTGGGTTAGGGAACAACTCTCACATAGATTAGAAGCCTGTCCTGAGAAGAGTTAGCTTCTGAGATACAGGTCTCTTTAAATGAAAGGAAAGGAGTGACCTGGGAGTTATAAAAGCTAGTGATGCCATTAAATCTAGATTCTGATGAAGTCGTGTGAGTATGTAAAGATGAAAACACTTAACAGTTTTGGCTCATTAAATTTGCTTCTTTGGTTTTATCAGGTGTGTATTTTTTGTTTTTTGATGTTTTTCTACTGACTTATTTTACCATGGTTACTGTTCCAGAGAAGGGCTAGCTTCTGTGAGACATACATTTCCCTCCAATATGTCCAGTTTATGTTGCAGACAAGGTTTAGGTCCCTATATTAGGTAATTCTGATGCTATTTGTTTTGCAGATATGCGGAAGATTAATCAGACAGGGATAAAAGGATGCCTTTTAGGGATTGCACCTCAAAACTTTGTATGAGGCAAAATACTGGGGTAGGTTTTTAATGCTTTTGATACAGGACATGTTGTTTATACCCTGTATTCTTTTCATGAGGAACATCCATGGACATTCCACTTATTGCATGTTCCTGGTCAGATACATACTGTAGGTGGGTGTTGTACTTAATGATGGGTCTGTTAAGGGCCAAGTACAGTGGATAAATTACTTCCTTGAACCTAGATGCCATACCATTGCTTATAAATTGCACAATATAGAATGATTTCCTTACTACCATAGGCACATGATGGTCAAAAGCCAGGTTGCTGCCTACATACATCCCCAAATTCCTGAATACTGAGTGTACATTTAGGGATGTGTTATCAATGTGGTAATTTCCAGTGGTAGTTGAATTCCCAAAGGATACTATTATGCATTTCTTGGCAATGAGTTTTAGACCATGGCTCTGGTACCAGTTATTCGTCTATGTCAGGCATCTTGGAGGATGTTTGTTTTTTGGGGGTATTCTATGACTGTGCTTAGTTTGCAGTCTTCTGCAAACCTGGTCAACTAGAGGGCCTTGACATTGGCCATGTCTTCAGAGATGTGGATGCCAAAATAGGAGGAGACTCAGCACAAGGTCTTGAGGGACTCCACTAGTAACTGACCTCGATGTGGACTCCCCTATTCTAACTTCATGGGTTCTAGCAGTGAGTCAAGTGGCTATCTAATGGGTAACATAGGGTTTATACCTAATTTTTTGAGCTTGACTACAATGCCTGAGTGGGGTATTGTCAAATATCTTGGCCAAAAAGAAGTAGGTGGTATGTAGTACTTTGCCCTCATCCATTGCATTGGTGACCTTCTCAAAGAAATCCACAAGGCTGAGTAGGTGTGACCTGCCCTTGATGAAATCAAATTGGGATATATACAGTTTCTGAAGGTTTCCTGTTACTCATTTCCATAATTCATTCCATGGCTTTGATTATGAGACTAGTCAGACTTGTGTGTCTGTAGTTACTGGGGTCCATAAATGGCCAACCCAATGTGCAGAGTTCTGGTGCTGTGTGTGTGGTAAGCCCCACATGGAGGAGGTGAAGGCAGGCTTTCCTCTTGGGGAAAAAAAAGAAAAATATTTTTTTTGCAGTTTCAGTGAAAAAAGTTTCAATGAACATTTTCTGAATTTTTTTATGTTCACTGGAACTGCCTTCACCAAGTCAGCATGAATTATACTGACTCTTAGTGGAATCTTCTCATCACCTAAAATGATGCCTAGATTCAAGGAAAATATAATTGGGTTCAGCAGTAGGCTAATAGTTACCCAGATCCCCCCCGGTAAGCTTATTGAACTTCATCTTACTTTAAGGAAATTAAATGATCAACTCATAGTTTGCTATTTATCTCAAGGTGGGCATTATATTCTTAAAGAATATCTTACAAGCAAGGTCTCTTTCATCTTTGGTGACTTCAATTATCTTCCAATGATTATTGGATTGAGTATACAAAAACACCCTGGGGTATGCACATTCTTGATTTGATACTCATAAAAGTAAGCTCTATCTGCCCTTATACTATGCATAGCCCTTCATCAAAGCCTGACCATAATCTAGTTACATTTACCCTCGTAGCTTCCCATCCATCAGTAACTAATGTCACCCTCATTATAGACTTCAAAAGGGAAATCTCATGCAAATGAATGAAGAAATCTCTGAATTCATCCATGACATCTATGCGGTTGAATTCAGTTAGGCAACCATCTACATGAATGATTTTGTATGCCCAGATTCATGTATTGATCTTGTAGTCCCTTCCAAAACCACATATTATGGTAGACAAAAAAAAAACGGTTCCGGTCATCAGCTAATATAAATAACAGAAGAAAGATACTCCTCAAAATGAACCCCCACAGGATCAGAATTGTACTGCCCCACTATCACTAAGGAGCATATTATTAACTCATTCAGTCTTGAGCAGCTAGCAAATCCCATTGCTTCCTGAAGTATCTTAAGAAAAAAAAACACTTGCTTCCTTAGAGGTTTTCTCCTATATCTTCAGCTGAGAGCATATCTTTATCTCAGACATAATGCAAGTTAAAAAAAAGTTCAAATTACAAACATTATTGATTAGACAATGAGCTATGTCCTGGTGTTAGCATCAAAATCTCACCCAATAACACTGATTTTAGATGTAAATGTTACTATAGAAAAATATCTTTTTTCCCCAGCCAAACAGTATTAGTATGATGGTCGAACAATGTGATATATTTTTGTAACCATGCAAGATAGACCCACAATATCCGTGAGCAAATTGGTGCTTTCCAGTGATGTAATATAACAGTGTATTGTACACTGCTATGTTAAGATATTGCACAATCATAAGAAAAATACAGGAAAGGACCACCATGAAATGTATCATAAACAAAGTTTATTCCATAAAATAAGTGCTTTCACATGCTGCCAGGGCACGCTTCCTCAGATTTCATTAAACTACTAAAATTCAAGTAATATATATATATTCCACCTATTCCAATTAAAACATTTATCAAATCAGTTAGTCAATTAAACAGGGTTAACCCATTATAGTATATTATGTATCTCTCTCCATATCATTTCAGTGTAAATTAAATTCATTGTAATATACCAGCATAGTTCATAGGTTCATAGGTTCATACTAGGCTATCTGCCCGAGGGCATTTACAAGCCTAGCCCATAGTTTTGTGGCTTACGCCACCCCTTTAGTATGGGGAACTATACCCATTATTTTGCTGTGCCTCTGTCGAGCAGTGACACTGAGGTAATCCCTGGGGTATATCTGCGATCTCCCATCCATTGGTCAAGATTTCTCTTGAACAAGGCCAGCGAGGTGCTCTGCCTCACATATACCGGGATTTTATTCCACAGCATAGGGAGTCTTTGGGTGATGAATCTATCCCTCCAGCACGTCCTATTAATAGCCGTGTCGAGGTTTAAGTCTCCGCCCTTGTGGCTCTGACGGATCTAGATTTTTGAGGTGAAGCATATTCATCAAAGCTGCGTTTGACATGGCCTTGTATGTTAGGCAAAGGTCACCTCTGAGCAAGCGTAAGGCGACTGAATAGAGCTGGAGTTCTTTCAGTCGGGCAGCATAGGACAGATGTTTGAGACCCTTTATCCTTTTGATGAGGAACTTTTGTGGCCTCTCCAGCTGCTGCAAGTGTCGGGTCAGATACATTCCAAATGGGGCATTGTACTCAATCATTGGTCTGATGAGTGATGAGTATAGGGAGAGTATGACCTCCCTTGATCTAGATGAGAATCCCTTCATGATAAGGTGGGCAATGTAGAAGGTCTTCCTAACTACTTTAGCTACATGCGTGTCGAATGACAGACTACTATCAACCTGGGTCCCCAGGTCCCTGATAACTTCTTCTGTGCTCAGTGGATTGCCACCTATTTGGTAGCTAGGGGTAACCTTGTTTTTCCCGAAGGGTATGACTATGCATTTTGTGGCATTTAACTTTAGGCCATGGCTCTGGCACCAGTTATCCATTTCTGTGAGACCCTTCTGAAGGATATCTGTGTCAGATGTGTTTTCTACTATGGCCCAGTTTGCAGTCATCTGCAAACTTTGTCAGCCATAACCTCCTGTGTTTGCTTGTACTGAAAAGTAGATGCCAAACAAGAGTGGGCCCAGGACTGAGCCCTGTGGTACACCACTTGTGACAGGCTTTGAGTCTGACATGGCGCCAGCAACTCTGACCCTGTGGGTTCTGTCACTCAGCCAGTTTGCAACCCATCTTGTGATGTATGGGTTAACATTTAAGCTGATGAGTTTTTCAATGATACCCGAGTGGGGTATTGTATCAAGGCCTTCGCCAGATCGAGGTAGGCTGTATGGACTGCCTTTCCTCATCAATGGCTTTGGTGACTGTTTCAAAAGTGAACCAAGTTTAGAAGGCATGATCTGCCTTTGACAAAGCCAAACTGGGATGGATCCAAAGTCTGCAAATTCCCTATGTCTTTATTTATGAGGTCCATTATGATCTTCTCCATGGCTTTGCAGATAAGGCTTGTCAAGCTAATGGGCCGGTAATTTCCAGGGTCGGTGGAGGCACCGCCTTTGTGAAGTGGGACCACAGTTGCAGTGCGCCACTCCCTGGGCACGTATCCAGAGGTAAGACTATGATTAAACAGCTGTCCTAGCTGTGGGTTTAATTCCTCGTTGAGTTCATGGAGCACACAGCCGGGGACACTCAGGTCCCATGGATGCTGTGTTTTTTGCTTTGGAGAGAGCAGTTCTCACTAGGAGATGAAATTTGGTTGGCAGTGGCAAATTCCAGCGTAAGCTTATTGAACTTCATCTTACTTTAAGGAAATTAAATGATCAACTCATAGTTTACTATTTATCTCAAGGTGGGCATTATATTCTTAAAGAATATCTTACAAGCAAGATCTCTTTCATCTTTGGTGACTTCAATTATCTTCTAATGATTATTGGATTGAGTATACAAAAACACCCTGGGGTATGCACATTCTTGATTTGTTACTCATAAAAGTAAGCTCTATCTGCCCTTATACTATGCATAGCCCTTCATCAAAGCCTGACCATAATCTAGTTACATTTACCCTCGTAGCTTCCCATCCATCAGTAACTAATGTCACCCTCATTATAGACTTCAAAAGGGAAATCTCATGCAAATGAATGAAGAAATCTCTGAATTCATCCATGACATCTATGCGGTTGAATTCAGTTAGGCAACCAGCTACATTTTGTATGCCCAGATTCATGTATTGATCTGGTAGTCCCTTCCAAAACCACATATTATGGTAGACAAAAAAAAACAGTTCCGGTCATCAGCTAATATAAATAACAGAAGAAAGATACTCCTCAAAATGAACCCCCACAGGATCAGAATTGTACTGCCCCACTATCACTAAGGAGCATATTATTAACTCATTCAGTCTTGAGCAGCTAGCAAATCCCATTGATTCCTGAAGTATCTTAAGAAAAAAAAAACACTTGCTTCCTTAGAGGTTTTCTCCTATATCTTCAGCTGAGAGCATATCTTTATCTCAGAAATAATGCAAGTTAAAAAAAAGTTCAAATTACAAACATTATTGATTAGACAATGAGCTATGTCCTGGTGTTAGCATCAAAATCTCACCCAATAACACTGATTTTAGATGTAAATGTTACTATAGAAAAATATCTTTTTCCCCCAGCCAAACAGTATTAGTATGATGGTCGAACAATGTGATATATTTTTGTAACCATGCAAGATAGACCCACAATATCCGTGAGCAAATTGGTGCTTTCCAGTGATGTAATATAACAGTGTATTGTACACTGCTATGTTAAGATATTGCACAATCATAAGAAAAATACAGGAAAGGACCCCACCACAAAATGTATCATAAACGAAGTTTATTCCATAAAATAAGCGCTTTCACATGCTGCCAGGGCACGCTTCCTCAGATTTCATTAAACTACTAAAATTCAAGTAATATATATATTCCACCTATTCCAATTAAAACATTTATCTAATCAGTTAGTCAGTCAATTAAACAGGGTTAACCCATTATAGTATATTATGTATCTCTCTCCATATCATTTCAGTGTAAATTAAATTCATTGTAATATACCAGCATAGTTCTTCTAAAAAATATATGTATACAAGTATCATGTTCATACATCTATCATAAACAGTCTTTGAGCATATACAGAATGTGTAATGTATAAGAATAGAAAAATATACGAAAAAATAAATACGTATACATGCATGCATGAACCATTCAATAAATAATGAATACTAAAAAATAATAAACAATTAAATGACATATAATATTTTTAATAACTAAATATATATATAATTATTAAAATATATCCCATAAATTCATATAATGTAAAATTCATAATAAATATTCATTTCATCCATGTATTAATAATCTTATAAAAATCACTAGCTTTTCTATTATTTAATTGACTAGCTAACTACCTACGAGCAGCAAGTATGGGTTTAATACTAACAAACTGGTTAAGACCAGGATCCATATGTGCTCGTAGTTTGAAGATCCAGCATAATTCTACTGACTCTAAATAATTCATTTTATCTCCACCCCTCCTATTATTAGTAACTAACTGTAAAACCCTAAATTTAAAACAATGATCCGTATGAATTGCAATATGTTTAACTAGTGCATTCTGTTGATTCATCTTCCTAATATCATATACATGATTATATATCCTATCTTTTAGTTTCCTTGAAGTCATTCCTCCATAAAAGGATGTGCATTTCATACAGGTCGCTAGATAGATCAAATTCATGTCTTCACATGTTGCATAAAACCTAGCTATAAACATATAGTCTAGTACAGGATGGGCAAAATATTGGTCATCTGTAATATAATTACACATCCTACATTTATTGCATGGAAAGGTACCCAATTGCGTCCGTTTTCCAAAAGTCATATTCTGTTCCATATAGGTATGTTCCGTACATAGTGATCTATTTAAATTCTTACTATTTCTATACCTAAACAAAGGTGTTTCCCCTACAATTTTTAATGTATTAGGATCTACTGTTAACATATGCCAAGTCCTCTTAATAATATCAACTATTCTTTTATTATCATTGGTGTATCTAGTTGTAAATGCAACTCTATTGTCATCAGAAAATTTTTTATCAAAACATTTTTTATCAGAAAATTTTATAGAACCAACTAAATTCATACCTTTCCTGGTTGCATCACTATTCAGTGTATCTAAAATGGATCCCTTAATTCTGTCTACCATGATACTATTATAGCCCCTTTCTAGGAACAATTTCTCCATGTAATCCAGTTGTTCATGCATGTCTACATCATTCTTGCAAATCTTAGTAATTCTTATACATTGACTTTTTTAACAATATTGGAGAATACAAAACGAGGGTGCATACTGTTGCAATGCAACAATGAATTTTTCCAACATGGTTTCCTATATAAAGAAGATGGATAACCCTGTGGATCTTTAATTATAGTTATATCTAGAAAATCAATCTTTGTATATGATGATTCCAAGGTAAATCTTAAGAAATCTGTAGTTGTCTCAAGATATTGTATGAATGCCTCTAGCATATCCATACTGCTCCTCCAAAAGAGTAGTATGTCGTCCACAAAATGTTTATATAAAAGCACGTGTGAATAGAATGCACTGTTGAATAAAAAAGTCTTCTCCCAATAGTACATTACAAGATTTGCATACGAATTTGCACATGGGGTGCCCATAGCGACACCCAATTTTTGTGCATATAACACATCATTGAACATAAAAACATTATTAGACAACACGGTATCCAATAAGGTACATATAAGTATCTGTTGTTCATTGCTAAATCCATCTGTTGAATTTAGAATATCTCTAATGGCCTCAATCCCATAGTCATTCGGGATTGATGTAATAAATTCTTAACATCAAGAGTTACCAAAATACAAGAAGAAGGTAATTCCTGTGCCGATATACCATTTAGTTCGTCTAATAGCTGATATGTGTCTTTTAAAATAGTAGGTATACTTCTTGTCAAAGGTCCTAGTAAAGTCTCTATGTATATAGATACTTTCTCTGTCACCCATCCTTCTCCTGCCACTATGGGTCGCATTGGTTGGGGAAGAATATTTTTATGGACCTCGGGTAAACCTTTAATGTAGGGAATTAACGGAAATTCAACTAAAAGTAGTTATATAATTCCTCTGTAATCTGTCTGCACATTAGCAAATCATATAGATCATCATATACCTTCCTAACTATTTTACTGAAGGTTTCCTGATTAATCTTGGTGTAGGTATTTACATTATTCAACATTTCTGTCATTTTAACATAAACAGATGTATCAAGCAGCGGGTTTCACAGTTAGTTCAGTATTTTTTGATAAAGAATATAGAGCTTGCTGTTCTTCCTTACTCATATTAAAATGTAAACATTTACGTGTTTGATGTAAAAAATAAGAATAAAAATCCTTCTCACACATTTTAATAAAACATTCCATATTGGCTGAAAGACTCGGTATGAATGTACTCTTGCATTTAAATCTATTCAATAACTGTATGCCTGCCCTACTTTCATTACTAAACATTAGTTTAGAAGTGAAACAACACGTCCAAACAATCTTAAATCAGTTAAAAGCTCGCTGAGGCTACTGCCTTGTGACGGAATAAAACAGTCTGCAGAATTCAGTTCAAATCTTGAGTAGTTAAAAACAAGTAAATTTAATTCCTGGCTCGTTGTCTGGTTTCTGTGTTCCCTCCTGAAAATTTTTGTTTTCTGCGCCCCCGACTGCTTGATCTGGTTCTCGATACTTCCCGAAACTTCATGGGGAAAGCTAAAAAATGTGTCAGATTCCTGCCTGGAATCTTTGCTCTAGCACCCATGGCGTTTTCTTCATTTTGATCCATTAATGCCTGCTGATTCTGTGGAAGAGTGGCTATGACAGAGGAGGTGCTCAGTTCAAAACCTCCGCTCAGTGATGTAGTCTGTACATCTGTTTCATTCATGCTGTTATTACGAAAGATACTGTTATCATTTAAGGGGACACTATCAGTACCTGAAGCCTCATGAATTTTAGCATTAGATTGGCCATATGTAGAGCTTATATTTGAGTTCCCCAAGTTATTAGATTAAATATTTTGATTATTTTTAGGCCAAATGAACACATGACCAGATGCAAAGTCTCTGTAATCTCTTTGCAGTTTACGGTACTTAATCTGTTGTAGCTTATCGCTATACATTGCCACCTGGGCATACATATTGTCTATCTTTCTTTCAAAAACTTCCCCTCTGAAGCGTATCCATAGATCTTTATTCAAAGTCTCTACTTTTTGTGTTAACTCAGCTTCATATAATAAAATCATAAAAAAATTTCTGATGACAATAGAGTTGCATTTACAACTAGATACACCAAATGATAATAAAAGAATAGTTGATATTATTAAGAGGAATTGGCATGTGTTAACAGTAGATCTTAATACATTAAAAATTGTAGGGGAAACACCTTTGTTTAGGTATAGAAATAGTAAGAATTTAAAGAGATTACTATGTACAGAACATACCTATATGGAACAGAATATGACTTTTGGAAAACTGATGCAATTAGGTATCTTTCCATGCAATAAATGTAGGATGTGTAATTATATTACATATGAGCAATATTTTGCTCATCCTGTACTAGACTATACGTTTATACCTAGGTTTTATGCAACATGTGAAGACATGAATTTGATCTATCTAGTGACCTGTATGAAATGCACATCCTTTTATGTAGGAATGACATCAAGGAACCTAAAAGATAGGATATATAATCATGTATATGATATTAGGAAGATGAATCAACAAAATGCACTAGTTAAACATATTGCAATTCATATGGATCATTGTTTTAAATTTAGGGTTTTACAGTTAGTTACTAATAATAGGAGGGGTGGAGATAAAATGAATTATTTAGAGTCAGTAGAATTATGCTGGATCTTCAAACTACGAGCACATATCCTGGTCTTAACCAGTTTGTTAGTATTAAACCCATACTTGCTGCTCGTAGGTAGTTAGCTAGTCAATGAAATAATAAAAAAGCTAGTGATTTTTATAAGATTATTAATACATAGATGAAATGAATATTTATGAATTTTACATTATATGAATTATTTATGGGATATATTTTAATTATATATATATATATATATATATATATATATATATATATATATATATATATATATATATATATATATTTAGTTATTAAAAATATATGTAATTTAATTATTTTTTAGTATTCATTATTTATTGAATAATTCACGCATGCATGTATATATATTTATTTTTTCGTATATTTTTCTATTCTTATACATTACACATTCTGTATATGCTCAAAGACTTTGTTTATGATAGATGTATGAACATGATACTTGATGTATATATATATTTTTTAGAAGAACTATGCTGGTATATTACAATGAATTTAATTTACACTGAAATGATATGGAGAAAGATACATAATATACTATAATGGGTTAACCCTGTTTAATTGACTAATTAACTGATTAGATAAATGTTTTAATTGGAATAGGTGGAATATATATATTACTTGAATTTTAGTAGTTTAATGAAATCTGAGGAAGCGTGCCCTGGCAGCACGTGAAAGCGCTTATTTTATGGAATAAATTTTGTTTATGATACATTTTGTGGTGGTCCTTTCCTGTATTTTTCTTATACTTGGTTTGTTTCTGGAGTTGGACCTTTGGAAGGTAGCGGAACCTTTATCTATCTATAATTAAATATTGCACAATCAATTAAAATTATGAATTTCACATTTTCATAGTATTTTAAAACAATACACTCATCAGATGCAATCACTCATATGCTTGGGCACTTCTTTGATGTCTGTTTATGTTTAAAATAAATGCCACAGTAAAGTATTGTAGCTTGCTTCTCACAAATGCACACACATGCTGCTAAGCCTGAGTAATGACTGTCTAACCTGACCAAATGTATCCGATAGCAGCCTTACCCAACAATTAAAGCTATTTTTTTTGAAACATCAGATGTATGATTATGACAAAAATGTATTATGGCTTCAACCTGCAAAGTTTCTGACTTACCCACAGGAAACTGCAAGGGAGATCCACTTTGGTTTTGCACTCCTCAGATGTCCTGATTAAATGAATGAATCGTGAGAGAAAGCCCTACCCCCATTCTGAGATACTGGTAGCAGAGATTAATTTCTCCCTTTCTCTCACTCTTTCTTTCTCGGGTCACATTCACGTTGTCGAACATTTACAAGTTCGAATGTCATAAGGCCAAAACCATATGTTTGAACTTGTAAAACCTTGAATGTTTTCAACGGAGATCTCCGTAAGGGAAACTTTCCCTTTCCTGCAATATAGTGCAATCTTGGAATTGGTATATTTATGTAGCAGAGGATGCGGTGGGTGCAGCCTCCCATGTGGGGGGTGCAGGTGGGCTTGCCCCCCTGCTTACAACCTTCAGTTAAGTTTTTTTGTGTTTTTTTTTATTACGTTTGCAAACTTTTAAAGTTCGAACATATGGTATCGACCATATGGCGTTTGAACTTTTAAAAGTTCAACAATGTGATATAGACCATTCTTTCTCTCCCACATACACACACACACACACACACACACACACACACACACACACACACACACACAATTACAGTAGTGAGATTACTCAGATTAAAACAATATTTATAATTAATAAAAGCAATAGCTAAGACATGTCAAAACTTACATTTTCTATCCTAGGCACAGCAAAAAAGCCATATGCAAATACACATTCACACTCTACATGTCAAAACTTACATTTTCTATCCTAGGCACAGCAAAAAAGCCATATGCAAATACACATTCACACTCTAAATGGTTACATTGCACACTTAACTTTTAAAATAAAAAACGGCTGTTTTGCTTTCCTGGCTGCAGTGATCACTACTTTTATTTGTCATTTCATCTCTTTAATTGTTTTTCTCTCTCATCACAGTGCCAATACATGTTCTGACATATTTTCCTTAGCACAGGGAAGAGTGGACCTGAAGGGGTAACTACAGTTTTACACCTCTGCAATTCCTTACTGGTGGCGGTGCCAAACAGCATTAAATTACAGAAGTGTGGTTGGCTAGTAGAAGTCATGGGGCTTATAGAATAGCTGAAAGAAAGCCTTTGCTGAAATAGCAGCTGGCTCCATGTTGATTAGGTGTGGTGTCAGTATTTCTTTCTTTCTTAACTGCAGTTTAGCAAAATGTTATATTTCTGAAGTGTTATGCATTAGTCAGAGTCATGGCAAAAGTAAGCCATTGCAGGACTCTGACTTGCATACATGTTGTTTCTTTCGGCTTTTCCTGGTTAGGGGTCGTCACAGCGGAACTCCGGTTCGCTAATTGGCAGTTGATTTTTACATGCTGAGTTGCTAGCCCTAATGCACAACTTTCAACGAAGGTACGCCCATTCACGCATGTCTCCACGCAGAAGATGCTCTAGCTGAGAGTCGAACCGGACAGCGTCTTACTGTGAGGCAACAGTGCTACCGCAGCACCACACGCATAGAAAATATTGCCAAATATGACAGGGCTGTGGATGGTTACACAACAGCTATTTTTTCTTGTTAAAATTTCAAATGTAATCTTTCACTCATAGTATTCATTCATGCCACAGTCTGCAGCATGTGTATGACTTACATTTTGCTATCTGTCTGAACTGAGTCTGAAGTTGCTAACAAGCATACACATTACAGCAGTATAGAAACTCTCCTTTTTAGACGGATATGGTTGTGTTGGCTATAGAGTGACTAGCTGCACTGCTGCTGAGTATACAGGTGTAGGAAGCAATTAAGTAAAGTACCCTCAAAGACCTAGAACAGCTCCTCCAGGGCCCCAGACAACATCTTGGGTTGTCTGATCAGCAGTGTTAAACATCCCATCACACATCCCCTTCTCAGACTGTTTAACCTAAGCCTTCATAAAGTTTATTTACATGAATCTTGGTGCACGTCTGTAATAATGCCCCTACTTCATCACAAACTTCGTAAATCTTGTTATAAAGAAATCTGACCAATCTTGACCCATTCACTTCAGCTCTGGACTAGACTGGTCGTACCTCCTGATTCTTGTCAGCTTCTTTGAGAAGGTCACTGAGGTGCTTGACGGTTGTTGCAGCAGGCATGCTGCCTCTTCCCATCTGGCAAAGACATTTGATAGCATAGCACATGATGAAATTGTTTATAAGTTGATGACCTTAGTGGAAAAGACTCCTTGTAGACACAGGAGCTTATTTTCTGCTAAATAAGCTTCTCAGTGACCACTATTGTCCCCCTCTTAAAAATCTTCAATTACGCAGAAATCAACCATAGTGTCTTTGAAACGCTGACCCTTGCTTTCTTTAAAGACAACTTTATTCCATAGCTAATGCAGAGAGAACATTCACCAAACCCAAACTACCAAAGTCCAGGAAAAAAATTCTCGCAGAAAATCAGATGATATACTTCCCTGGTTGATTTCAAGAAAACTCAGAAAAAAAAAACACAGCAAAAACTCCTTGGAAAAATATAGGTAATCCAAAGTGCAGAAGACCATACCTTTACTCATTTGCACATTCTATTCTACTGTCCTACATCTGCATGTTCTGCTGTAATGAACATAACACACATACATCAGCTCTATAGCTCTATTTCCCTTTCTCACCTCTCCACCTGTCTCCTACCTACATCTCACATTTTGTATATCCTGCTTTCTCGCCTCTCCACCTGTCTCCTACCTACATCTCACATTTTATATATCCTGCTCTTACTATCTTCTGCACCTGTCATCTCTAACTCACTATTCAGTCCTGCCACTTTTTTATTCAGGTAAGTACTCTATACCTTTCTCCTCTCCATTTTCTCTATTAATTTCCTATTTTTAACTTCCTACATATTAACATTCCTCTTCACTTCTTCTATGACTTTCCTATCTTTCTCCTACCACTTCCCTTTTGAACCCATACCTTATTATTATTGTGTATTAAAACAGAATTTTTCCCTAAAAACGTTTTATTAATAATTTTGACAAATAGTAACAAACAAAAAAAACAGCAACAACACTGCAACAGTTTCAACATCCATAACAAACCTTTAACAAAATAGACCAAAACAAGAAGAAAAAATATATCCAAATACATTAGATGTGTTATTTAGAAAAGATCCCAATAAAAAGAACATAACTGATGACAATAATTACAGTAAGCGAGATAAATGTGATATAATACTGGCAATAATGACAACAGAATGAGATATAAGTAATTATACCATGACCCCCTATTAATATTCCAAAACGTGCATGTTGATTGGCCAGCGTGCACGTTGTAAATCGACTTATACTAATGGAAAAAGGTCTGGTCGCCCGGACTTTTTCCATTAGTATAAATCTTTTTTTAAAACGCTGTCTCGCTATGTTAAAAGAGTTTAACATAGCGACACAGGTTTTAAAAAAGCAACAGAGATCTCCGTTGCTTATTTTAAAGCTGTCTCGCTATGTTAAACCCATTTAACATAGCGAAACAGTAAAAAAGCAATGGAGATCTTGCTTTCTCCGTTGCTTTTGGCCACAGCTCTGATGTACTGTGTAGGCATGCGCAGTACATCAGAACTGCCGCGGATGCCAGACAGCTGCGGAAGGGCAGTAAAGAGGCATTATACAATGCCATTATTTAAGAAAAGTAATTGTTTCTTTTCTTAAATAATGTCATAGTATAATAGCAATAACCCATGCCTGGGTGTGGGTATTCGAGTTAACTCGGTTGTCTTTGTTTGGTCGCTCGGGCTTCGCCCTCGGGACCAAACCACGCCAACCGTGGTTAAATCCCGCATTACCCACACCCAGGCGTGGGTTATTGCTATAATATCCCTCACTTGACAAGTCTTAGAGCTGAGTAAATAGGTGCATTGTGTATTATAAAAGTCAGTACTGGGCAACAGGTCCCAATGACTAAACCTACTCATAGAGGGTATGTTCAAGACATTAGACAAAGCCTCTTCTCAGTCTAATCAGTTATATTGGGATAAATTATTTTAATAGCTTTAGAATATTTAGATGTCAGGTAACTAACCTCCTTCCAATTTAGATTTGTTGGGTCTAGCCATTTCTTAGTGATATAAAATGTAATGAACATTAACACATTTATGGAAGATATTAAAGTAATGTGTTTAACATTTGGAAGTGGAAGGTGTACTATTACAAATTGCCAAGAAATAGGATTTATATATTGGAGGTGAGATGAGATTCTTTATTGTAAATGTAACCAAAACTGTTTTTCAGTTTTGTATTCCCAAAAAATGTGTAATATATCAGCCTTGTTAGTGTTACATGTTTGGCAGACTGCAGAGAATGATAGGTAATAAGAGGCTTAAAATGGTATAATATATATGTACTAATAGAAACTGTGTAAAATATATTTTTTCAAAGCAGTGTAACAAATGATTACGTTCCAGATTTGTCTTCTAGGGAGGTATTCATAGACGTTGCATGAATGCTGAACAGGTAGCCGAAATGTCAATGAGTGAACATAACTGGGCCACAATTCATAAAGGCCATTTATGGTAACATGCATTGCCTATGATTTACTGTAAGCAAATTAAGTATAATGAGATGTAAGTGAGACATAGTTACACATGTGCAAGTTCTGACAAAAGGCAAAGTTATAGTTGCCCAACAAATAACAGAGTCTGTATGTGTAAGGATCCTGATGGTGCTACATGCATCAGGATGGGGGAATATTGAAGTGCAGACCCTCATAGCTGATCAGTTTGTATTACAATTTTATTTATTTAACATTTGTTTACTGGAAAAGTCCAACTTGGAAGAAAGACAGTTTTCAGTGGAGGCCTAGGAAAAAATGCTCCAGATGTATGCCTTTGAAACATGGGATGAAGCTGGAGCACCTGGAAGAAACCCACACAAATGCATGGAGGACATGTAGACTCTGCACAGAGAGCACCCTTGCCAAGGATTGAACCAGAGATCATCTTCTTACTGTGAGGTGAAAATGCTACCACTGTGCCATCCATTACAAGCTACAGGTGTTTAGTAAAATGAGACAAGAGACAGCATATATGAAGCAGGACTGAATTCACCAGTGTGTAATTAATTTCTCAGTTTGCAAAGTAACATAATTACTGTTTTCTAGACTGGTAATAACTATGGGAAAGGTTCAGAGATAGTTGCAAGACTTAGTCAAGGCAACCATTGAAGAGCCTAACCCAGTTTCCAAATTACCTCATAGCATTTTCTGGCTAATGGGCTTGCTTAGAGTTGCACAGTAGATAGATGTAGGCAGAAGTAATCAAACTCTAGACCATAGGAAGCAGATAATAAAAACTGCAAATTCTTAGACATATGCCTTATCTACCAGACTTAATTTTATGTAAGTATTAGACTGAATGACGGGCCTTGCTGAGAAACTTAGGTAGAGTTATGACATAAGAATATCTTGGAAACGGGGTGCACAACATTTTTCAAGTGGTGCAGTTCTGTGACATGATTGCTGTATAATGTTGTAAGTTGAAGACAAGTCAACAGGTGCAACAAATAACTGGTACATATCAACTGCAAAAATAACTGATACATATCAACTGCAAAAATTAAGTACAGAACAGCAAAAGCTTTATATGTCTAATGAAGCCAGGTAAGAGTTATTTGGGGCAACCTGGTCTCACACTGGGAGTAGCACATACCTCTCAACTTCTAAGTGCAAGAAATCTAGAAAAAGCCAAAGAGTAATGGGGGCTCAAAGGCCCACAGATAGAAACAAACTTTGAAACATTGCACTTGACAGAAAGAGGTTTTGATTTAGCATACATTTTCTGAAGGATATGAAGTTTGAAACTCAAAAGTATTTCATTGCTTAGTGAATTCACTCCTCAGTGATTTGCCAAACAAATACAAATTTTATGAGGAATAGACCAAAAATATGAGGCAAACATCTGGAAATTCTGTGCACACCTGGACAGTTGAGAGGTATTGGATAGCAGTAAGAAGTTTATAATTCCCTGCTGTTTTCCAGTGTAGTCTTTAAGGCTTTTTTTCCTTATCCTTAAAGTTCCCTTCAATAGTTATCAAAACAGACATTCTTTAGTACCTTTCCATCTGCTCTGTTGCATCTATTTTTCTTTTTTTTTTTTGAGGATCCTACTCTTACCCTTGTCATATTGACAAATGACATACTATATTTTAGTTAAGTAGACAAAGCAAGACAGATGAGGCTAGAAAAGTGGAATCAGACATTCACAATATCCCAAGGTATTCAATGCATGAGTACTAAGGCCAAAAAAAAAGAAGAAAAAAAGGGAAAAAAAATGACTTTGAAAGACTTATTTGCATAGTTATGGTGTTGTCTGTAGGCATCTTATTCACAGCCATCAATGTGGTGTTCAGCATAAAATAGCAAGTAGTTAACAGAAGGGAGTTTGTATGACTAGTCAACAAGCAGATTACTACTGATGTTACTTTTGTCAGTAATGTTATGACTGGAGCTGGTCTGGTTTGATAGGACAAGTTGGTAATATGCTCTGGATGAAAATCATGATGGGCATCATGGAGAACACAGATAATTAGATGGTCTGTTAAAAAGAAATAGTTGACTGGGGTAGTATTCTTCTAAAAGGAGACCTCAGTGCATAAATAGGATGAATATTAGATTTTGGAATTTAGGCTCCAGTTTATTTTTTCATTATTGAGTTAGCTTCTTGTTTTGACAGTGATGACAATGCAGCTCTTGAAAATGAAATATCAAGGCTTTGAATAAGAAGAGAAATGATATACTTATTGGAAATGAAAACGGACTTCCATAATTCCTGAATAACTGTGGCTAGCTATATTGTTATGAAGTTTTTAAAAATTCTTCCCAGTGACACAGAAAAAATATAAACTGACTGACTTTGTCAGGTGTACATGTGAGTAAGAGAACTTGTCATAAAGAAAATTTGACTTGAAAGCTTCACCAGATATGCAATAATCTAGGGCCACTGAACCATTTATATAATAAAGTATAGATTTATAGGTACAAATGTTATTGTTCCAAGTTTGCAACCTATTGGCCTTTGGCAGCTTAATTTTATTTTTCTGTTCTGGAATACTTCATTATGGATATACATGTCAATATTGATTTTCAATACTGTTGGTGGTGATGTAGTTAAGCTTATTGCAAGCAGTAATCTAGTTCAATTTCCTTGAAATCATATGATAGTTATAATTAGGTCAAAATGTGCCCTGGGCAGTCCCCAGACTGGTGCTTCCTTCATTTCAAATTAAAGAACCAAAGAAAAAACTCTCATAAACTGGGGTAAACTAGTTCCTTAAATGAATCATGGCACTACCCTTGCACCCTATCAAAAATTAGCTGTATGATTATGCACCCACAAAACAACAGCCTCCTTCATCCCATCCTCGTTACAGTGTTGTCTTTTGGTAATTAAGTTCACATTTTTCATGTTATTTATATTAACTTTAAGCAAATGGTTGCAGGATTTTGTGCTTGTTCCACCTGTCTTATTTTACAGGCATAAATTCTGATACAGGTTATACAAAGCGTAAGCCCACTTTAAAATATCTGTTGGTTGTGAAGAATGGGGATAAATTATGTAGTTTATCAGGATAATTTATGTTTTCAAATAATTATTGTTTCTTCTGAACTTTCTTAATCTGTGTCTGGTGCTTCATTTTTAGTTTTCAGAATGAAACATTATTTTCTATTATAGAGCTGATCAGGGTAGAATGACTTTCTCTTGTCAACCAGACATGTCTTAATATGAGGAGTGATACAGAATATGTTTTTATTGGATTTTGAAAGTGATGTCAAAGGGAAAATAGTGGAAGAGGGTAACAGCTTCAAGTATCTGGAAGGGGTGCTTGAGAAGAAGGGAAATCTGAATGAGGATGTCAAAGCTGGAATCGGATGGGCTGCTGTAAACTGTCAGAGAGCGTCAGGGATAGTGGGTGCTAGAAGAATGCCAAAGAGGCTGAAAAGGAAGGTGTACAAAACAGTGGTACAACGTCTACGTCTGTGTGGTACAAAAACCTAGGCAGTGAAGGCAGAGAAGCTGAAGAAGTTGGAGGTGATGGAGAAGAAGTGCCTACAATGGATGGTAGGATGCAAAGCAGGACAGGTGAATGAATGCTGAGATCAGGGAAGAAGCCAAAGTAGCTCCAATTTTTGCAAAGGTCAAAGAAAGCAGATTACACTGGTTCAGGTACATATGCAGGAGAGTAGAAGATGATTTGGTAAAGAAGATATGGGAGAGACAGGAAGAAGGCAAGATGAAATGTGGACATCCATGAAAGAGAGAGATTAATTGTGTGACAGAAAGCTGCAACAGTTAAGTATGACTTTTGGTGAAAGCGGTAAGTGATATTGACTTGAGAGAGGTAGTGACAGCTGATATAACACCCCAACACTGCCATAGAAACAATACATGGTAAAAGGATGGTTGGTGATGGTGATGAGACACTTACCAAATTTTACTCTGCTGCCTGCAGTAATTCATACATATATTTTGCTTTTACTATGTCTCCACTAATTTTGTAATCAAAATATATATTTTTGTTTTCTAAATTCCGCAACACTTAATTTTGTGATGATAATGGCCAGATTGCTGTTATTGCAGTAAATGTTCATTTTATTCAGACTGCTCTGTGTTATTTCCATCATATAGGGAAGTAGTTAGATTTTTTAGTTTGTCATTTTTGGCATACTTTATTAAACACAATTCTCTGCTTATATTTACAGTTAAAGCAATCAGGAATCAGGAGAGGTCACAACAGTGAGTCTATCTTGAGTTGGCATTTTAGTAGACCTGCTTTTATTGCATTTTGTGCTATTCTGCTAAACACGTTATTTCAGCCATATAGTATATAAATGCTAATGTTTAGCTGAATGAGTATGCATAATGCTGTTTGGAGGATTGTGACAAATACATTTGCAAGTTCTAAGTAAGCCGAGAGTGAGGACAGTCACATAGCTAGTGCAATTGCTACCTCATAAAATATGCTAAAAATGTAAATTGGGATGATTTTCCTTTACAAACCATATTGTATGAGTCTGTTAATGAAAGTTGTCCAGTTTCTTTTAGGTTAAGATCAGTTACTACACCCTTCATAAATATGCAGAGGGTACAACTAAGGTTGATAGCTTAGTAATTATTAGGTTCTGATTTAGTAACACAATCATTTCTAATGATTCTTATAGCTTTTCCTCATATCTACTTATAATAAGTTTATTACTGAGAACAAGGAAGGGTTTCAGTAAATTATTACATTATGCAGGACACTGCCAAGGATACAAAAAGGCGCTGGAATAGTGCAAGACTCTTAAGTCGGATGGGAGATAGTATTTATAACATTAACTTATGTGCGTATTTATTTATTTATTTTGTTGGGCAGATATATTGGCTGTTGGGGTATCTGCAGATTTAATTATGTGTTTGCACTGAATGATTTTTTGGCATAAATAAGGACAATGAATAACAAAATTCCTAGTATTCTGACTCCTATTGTGCATGGTATCTAGTCATTTGGATGGATGATAAGTAGAGGCATACCTCATTCAAAACTATGGTGACCCTGGAGTATGCTATATTGCAAGGTAGAAGTGCAGGGATATTCTCCAATATTATGCTGGAAATGTATTGGGGGAGTGGTGTGGATAGCATAACCTATAAAACATTTGTAAAGATCCATTCATTTTTTTTTAGTTCTGGCCATATTGGTATATTTGTAATATTGTGTTATTAATCCAGATTTGCTAATGTCATGTTACCTGTGTCTCTTAGACTTTTACACTTTCATGCTCTAGATTAACTCCTACCTTTTGGATGTCTTGCATTTTAAGGATATTCATTATTTTGGCTCAAAATGTTGATGTGTCCCTTTTAATTCCTCCTAAATCTGGGGATTTGAGGAAAAGATGTAGGTCGTATTAATAGTCAAAATTTTATTTTATTCAGAAAATGCATGTTAATTCACATTCTCTTATTCTCTCAACCTCGGAAGATAATATTACTAATATTTCAAAAATCTGTTCCTGATTCTCTATGATTACTTCTGGATTTCTCCCAAATTCAGGAGGTCTGAGGTTGATATCTATTTTTCCATTGGATAACTTGTTACACATTTCAGTACATGTGCGACTTGTTGTTATGTTATTGTGTTTAGTTTCACCAGGCTTTCTAAAATACCATCTTTGTGCTGAATTCCTTTTCTAGATCAAATACATAATATAATTCCTTTTCTAGATCAAATACATAATATAAACTAACACAGCTTCATAATACAAACGAAAAATAGTTCAAAACAGAAAGCAAGTTTCAAAATAAAACAATTATATTGCTCTCAGACTGCCAGTACTAAATACAGTTATAACATTTTATTAAACTTTAAACATATATTCATCAAAAAAACATACTAGGCAAAAAATAGTTCAAAACAGAAAGCAAGTTTCAAAATAAAACAATTATATTGCTCTCTGCCAGTACTAAATACAGTTATAACATTTTATTAAAAACATACTAGGCAACAAAGTACAATATTTACAAATGTGTCCATATCAAACTATATTATAACTCGGCAAATAATTCTTCAGTATTTATCTAATAAGGTACTTAATTTCATCCAGCAATTATAGTTAGAAGGTAACCTAGTTGTTCTCATCTTAATTCTTAATTCATTTTGCCAAAAAAAATAGAAATATTAATAAATACTAAAATTGAGGGTATAGTTGCATTCTTCCAGTTTTTTAGCTATTATTTTTCTAGCTATTGCTAATATACTATTTTGGAAAGGTATTAGGATTTGGAGCATTCAATAAAGCTGAAATTATCAGACCATAATGCTCACATGAAGTTATTCATTTCTTTCCAAAAGAAGGAGACAGTAGTGAATCCAAGATTTTTTTATTTCAAAACAATTAGCCCGAATTACATAGACTTCATCAGAAAAAACTGCTATTGTGCACACAACTCTTTAAATACAAGTAACAAGTCACGTGTCAAGTAAAAAGAAACTGGTTGATTAGTGTGCCCTCTCTACTATTTAAAAAGCTATTTATATTTTTTTTGAAAAACCATACACATTGCTAAGTTAAAGCATAGAAATACAATAATTTTTTTGTGTAGCCCAAACACTTTTTAAGTAAAAATTCTAAAGCATCTATTATTACTGTGCACAATTCATTAAGTCTCTAAAACCCTGAATAATTAAACAAGTTTAGCTGACAGAATATGACCGACAAAGTATAAATACTGAGCAGCATTTCCTACACAGTTTAATTTCTCTAACTTTGTAAAATAATGAATACCCCCCCCCTCCCCAACCAACAGTACAGCCATGTCCATATACAGAAAATTCACAAATGTGTGTAAATATATGTGGCACATTATAAATCAAAATAACAATAAGAAAAAAACAAAGAAATGAAAAAATAAGGAAATGAAAAACTAGCATAAACACACAACCATAACAACAGAGAAATACATCTAGCATAAAACAAAACACATTACATACTGAGCGTCTTCTGTGTGTCGACATGCGTTAATAGGCGTTCCTTCATTGAAGGTTGTGCGTTAGGCCTGGCAAGCCAGTATGTAAAAATCTACTGCCAATCATTAGCGGACCGGAGTTCCGCTGTGGCGACCCCTAACCAGGAAAAGCCGAAAGATACAAACAAACATTGTGGTAATGATTGACACTGGCCCCCTGCAATCTAGGTCAATGTGATCAATAACACTATATTTAAAATAATGCCCGGGGTGTGCTTTTACATGTTTACTAAGTGCATTTTTTCATCTTATCTGTGTATGTCATATTGGTGTTGGTATCCACAATTCCTAAATGCTCTCTTAGTTTTCCCTAGGTAATAATGGTCACATAATTGGGCTTGGCCATGTATACCACTCCCTTGAACAAAAAGTAAATTATTTAGATGTGATTATTTATAAGAACACAGTACTGCACAGGTTTTAATCAACTTTATATAGAAAACTAACGCATTCAAATTCCCCTCCTTCATTATGAGAGTTGTCACCCTATTCACCAAAAGAAATCCCTTGTGAAGGGAGGTGGCAAGAATGATCACAGATGACCAAGGATATGCAAAAGAATGTGGACAACTTTAAGATATATTAAAGAAGAGGGGGTACCCAGAATCTTTTGTACAGAACATTGAAAGAGGGAAAAGGGCATGCACAAGCCATTACTTGAGTGTGGTGTGGAACTTCCACTGGACATCAGATAAAGATTGCAAGAAACAAAGGAACAATTTCAGAGATCATTGATCCTTCCCTACAATTTACAGTTCAATGATATACAAGGTATTGTGAGGAGAAACTAGAATTTATTCAAAGTTGACTAGGAATATTTAAATATTGTAGGTGACAAACCTTGTATTGTTTATAAAAAGACATTCCCCGGGATTCATGAAGCTCGGCATTAGGCTTGTGCCAACTGTGCAGCGTGAAGAGGATGCAATAGCACCAAATGCATATTAATGAAGGCACGCTGCTGACACAGCCACATGCACAGGAAAGGAGCGCGAGTGCATAGGGCGTGTCGAAGTGCCACACAGAGGTGTGGAAATGGCCGCTGTCGATGTGCAACCTAAAATGCTTGCATATAACAAGTTGCAAGATAGTAATCACGTCAGTGTCCGTAGATACTGAAACGTATGCAAAGCATGCAAGAAAGTACCTGCAAACACAAGTGAAGAAGCAAACACAAATGCACGGTAGGGAATAACTGGTCCCTATCCCGCGAACAAATGACATGGAAGACCGTGTGGCCGTAGTCCAATGCAGTGTAGATAGCCATACCAAGTGGAAGTGAAACGCATCATATGTTAGCAAGCCGCCAGTAGGTACGTCCAGCCCAATGGTGAGGGTCACCACCTGACCCATAATGTGAGGGAGGGTACACAGCTGGGCAGATGTGTCCATAACAAAATACATGAGAAATGTAGCTATCTAGTGACTGTATGTCCGAATCATATCCCACAAGGCATGTAATAGTCACATACAAAAGGTATGTCCGCATTTCACATACCAAATGTGATAGGAAATAGAATAAGCATGTAAACGAAATAGAAGGAGCATATCAACAGCTACAACGATAAGGACACATATAGGCTGAAAGGAACAGTATTATCTGTACCGTCGACTAGGATTACCACCTGTCCCACTTTGCAAGTGACAGTCACTCTTTGGGCAGTTGTGTCCTGACAAAATCCTGTAAAAATGGCAAATGTCCTGAGATTATAGGACAAAATTATTCCCTATACGTTATGTAATAGTTGCATTAAACAGTTTTTCTGTATCTAAATTACATAAATGTTATAAGAAACAGAGTAAGCAACTAAACTGCTACAAGAATAAGCTTTTATATAGGCAAGAATTCGAAGTTCTTTCCTGTGTACTGACCATGGGTATGTGTCGGCCTGTAAAATGTGATGTTTGTACCAAAAATGTCCCACTTTGGCCAATGGAAAAGGTGGCAACCCTACCATCGACTGTGGGGAGGTGTTGTCCACTACAGTCAGATATGTGTACAGAATATATCCCATCCTGGACATAGGAAAATGTGGCATCCTACCAATGAGTACAACAGGCTGCCAAAATCCGGAAGTCAGCGGTACAAGCCGAACATGTCAGGATGTGTCACAGTCGAACAGGTAGTACCCGGGTATACCAACCATGTAATGAAAGTTAAGTATGGGCATGTAGCTATGTGCGTGAGGTATAGCATGTGGAAAGCAAACGTGGCAAGGTAGTCCACACAACCATACAGGTACCAGACACATGTAGGGTATTCCATGTGTTACTCTGGCCGTGTCATGGGACAACAACCAAAGCAGTGATGTATGGGGTGTGAGGAATCTGTGTGTGTGGGGTGGATGGGTAATGGTACAATCCTCCAAGGCGATACTGTGTTGTATGCAGAATAGGTGAACCGGAGGTGTATGAGGGAGCAGCAGGTGAAGCTGAAAGAAACGCAAACACATGTATAAACAGCTGCAATACAAGCAGACAGGCCATACTGTAGAACACAATCCCACAAACAGATGAATATTGAAATGGGCGATACAAATGTGTAGATATGTCACCGGCACATACCCACAGATTGGTCCTGATGGAACTGGCCATAACAAATGCAACACACCTGGATGGAACTGGCCATAATAAATGCAACACACCTGGATGCATAATGGACTACCCAACATCCCCTTCACATCACACAACCCACTCCCGTACCTGAACGTCCACCAAATCCAGCCGTACTTGGCCTACTGGTTTGGTGCAGCCACAGCTACACATAGTGATCACTACGCATATGTGGTCGGTAGTGTCACCCTAGGCAGTTGCAGAATTGCACATGACCTCATCACAATTTCGTAACTCCAAAAAGATGTTCGGTATTCCTCTTGTTGTGGATCGGTCCAATTTTTGGATATCCCTCATGAGATACGTAACCTGTGTAAACATTATAACGGAAGACACGAAGTCCAGTCCTGTAGATATCTGGACAGAAGTTGGAATGTGCATTAGAGGTGCACGACATGCACGACACTGTCCAGCCCTAAGTGGTCATGCATAACCTACTACCCAGGATCAAACACTTGCCCGTGACGCACGTGTCCCGACACGAATAAGCGGGAGAATATATTGCACACATTCGCATAGTGGCAAATGGTATAAGGGTGATGAAGGCACTGACGCAAACAGGATAACCCTTATCTACTGTGTGAGGGACACTTGTGTGTAGGTGTGACCGACCATACCTGTTAACCTCTGAGAGCAAGATATCTGGACAAAGCCGTGAATAAAAGTGGGACAAAGGCCCAAAAGTAGGGACAATTTGTAAAGATTGTTCTTAGAAACTTAGAAAGTTGATAGAATAACAATTTGTACATTGGCATTAATTACCTGAAACTCAACTGTCTGTCATTATGTTCTGACTTCAGTCTTTAATGTTTAGCTACTGATTTGCCAGAAAACAACAGTGTATTACAGAGGTCTGTACATATTTACAGTAACAAACCTTCACATTTGTTTACTGTACTACTGCATACCTGTAGTTAATTCATGTCCAAAATAATAATCCTTGTATGAATGCATACAGGAAATAGTCCAATGTAAATAGGAACACCCCTCACCGTGGATTACGTATTGTAACCACCCCCACCCATATTATGTATTGCCAACATAAAAAGCTGCTGACAGGTGCCGAAACACCTGTGTCTGTAAACACAGGTAAAAATCTATAAAATGGACAAATCCTGTCCATGTGCTTTGTCTGACATTTGAACTCAGTCAGGGCAGTTCCATTCACCAGGCGGACAAGCCTAAACCCAGATCACCACATGAACACCCTGACAATCAAAGACTTGTATGTGCCAGGACTATAAGCCTTGGAGTTCTGCATATCCTTGGAGTGATTAAATATGCAGCTTGGGTCCAGAGCAGTAGGGAATAGGGAATGTGTAATATGTAGTACCGCGTTTTTCCCAGCAGGAGAATGGATGCCTGTGTTGTAAGTGAAGCGGTGAGGTGTATGTTAATGTAGCTATGTACTATGGGTATGCATATAAATGAGTCAGAACACCAATAGTATAATCGTTACAGCATCCGGCCAACGTGAATGCAGTCCCGGGTCAACTACGACTACAGCACATATAAGTTTAAGGTGTAATGAATGCGTCTGTGCTGTAAAGACAATATGTAAAGGTGAACGTGTGTTACGCATATGTCCATTAACTGGATTATAGATATTTTACTGGTACCGTCACAATTAATAAAGCCCACGTAAGCACAAAGTCTTAGTAAACATATGTAACCCACAATAAGGATATGCAAGTGCTCACAGCATAGCAAATGAATGCTGTTTTCTACACGTTTATTTATATATCTATATATGGATATATATATTTGTGTATAGATATATATCCACAGACTTAAACTAAATAAATATATGAAATAAAGAATGTACAGACATATATATATATATATATATATATATATATATATATATATACACACAATACATTAATTTATATATACATAACAAACATATAAACATATGTCCTTGTAGATATAACACGTACATAAATAGGTTACATCATAGCTATTATGGATAGACATACAGACATGCAAGAAAGGTAAATACACTGCTGCTTTCCAAACCATTGCCCGGAAAGTACCAGTGTGCCAAATCTGCAAGTTCTACTCTTTAAACATGGATATAGGTGTCCTTTGCAGGACCCCAAAATTTGGTCCACTACAGGCACCAACCTGTAATGATCGAAGCAAAGAAAGTCACATCTGCAGCTACAATATAGCTGTACATGCAACAGTAGCTTGTGCAAGGGTAATAACACATGGGTTGACAGAATGTATGACATACGTCCCGATACGCGGAGAGGGGATAGTGCTTAGAAGTGTCTTCATATTTTATTATCGCTCACATTAAATATGTATTATGACTACTGTGGAGGGGTGTCAGGTATGGGAATCATGGGTATGCAATAATGGGCCTAGGTTCGCAGGTGTTGGTTGGCACAGATTTAGTAGGTCCACCCCATGGGAGTGATTAATATTCCTATGTGGGTATAGCACACGCCTATACCTTCCAAAAATGAAGAACCCATCTACTGGATATTGTGTAAACCATTGGGGGAAGATGTAGGGACTTGTATCAGTATCATGTAAGCGATTATCATGGACGTACATGCGTGCGAATAAGATGGTAACCATACCTCTCAACCTTTCAGAATAAGACAGCTGGACAAAAGCATATTAAAACAAGTACAAATAGGGACTATTTTAAATATTCCTCTGACAAAGTTAGAACGTTGATAGAATAATGGATAATTCATTAGTATGAATGTTTTGAGGGTTATTAATTATAAAATACTAATGTCTGTCATTATTATCTAACCTCACAGTCCTTAATGACTTGCCACTAATTTACCAGAAAGGCACAATATTATGAAAAAAGGAACAACATTATAAGTCTGAGTTAGGGACATTTACCCAACATGTGTACAGTTGAGAGGTATGAAGGTAACCCTGTCCTAAATAAATGTACAGAACTAGTGATATCAGGTGGACAGGTGTGAAGAAAGACGTGATGACAAATGACAAAACATGTACAAGTCAAAAGCATGTACCTCGATAAATGTGAATGAATACTTATGCCCTGTGATAGTCAATGTGGAAGGTTAATAGAAACAAAATAAATGTGTCCCTCAGGGTGTTATGCAGTGTCCCCGATACAGTGTTCAGTCTCCCACACTCGCATGTGAGTTCTGCCAGTGACGGAAAGCGCAAATACCGGCGAACACATAAGGTAGATGATGGCATATGTTTTGATTAGCACCTGTTGGCTTTTGTGAGGAACACAACACTCTGGGTGGGTGTGTCCTGCAAAAGGAATGTAATGGCATCTGGCCTGTGATTTCTTCTTGTGTGTAGTGGTGTAATAAAATGATACATCTTGTATCAGAAACAGATGCATGTTATAGGAAACAATATTTTCGACTATACTACTACAAGAAAAATCTGAAGGTATGAAAAGCGCTGAAGTAGTCGGTTTAGTATTGACCGCAGGTATGTGTTGACTTGTCAAATGTCACAGCAGTATATATAGTACCTATAGGGCTCTCACCTTTACAAATGAAAGTGGGAGCTGCTCTGTAGAAATGTCAGACGTAGCAGGTCAAAACATACCTACAGCCATGCATACTCCACAAATAGACATATTAGCACACAGCAAAGCTTAGGCCAGGAGTCATGGAGCCTTGGCCGGCATGTACGAGTAGAGTAAGAGTAGAGCAAGGCAAGATGTCTGCCGAGCTATTCAGCAATATCCTGTAGGGGCATGTAAGACAGCCCCTAAAACGAACGTTGCATGGACAATGTTAGGATATGCAAATTACCCCATTTGTAGGTGAAAGCTATGCAAATGATGTAAATCTGCGATACATGAAACAGTAAGCAGTCTGTGCAAGAGTAGAGTTATGTGCAGAAATGTACTCTGATGTTAACCGAGTTACGTTCTGCAAGTAGCTAAACGGAGCAATGTCAGCTGCAAATAAAGGATGAATTTAGTCGAAGAAGCATGCTAATGGCTAAATATAAGGCCAGTGGGATATTTTTCCATTGGAAATTAAGAAAACTCTATTTGTCCTCCCCGATCTCCGGTGTGTAAGCGTAGCGAAAATGCGCTGTGCTTTTAAAACAAGAAAAATATTTAAAATATACATAGAAATTGTAATTTTAGTTAAAAGTTAGTTTGCCATGCAGGTGAAAAGCAAGCTGAAGACAACATGGCTACTGAGTACTTGTTGCTATGTGTGGAAGCACTCTGTCAGAGATGTAACCAAGCATTAGTAGGCAATCCGATGCAATTGAGGCTGAGGATAGTGAATCACAATTTGTCATGCCATATGGGCCAAGTCACTACAGTGTAAGGGTAGGTTAAAGGGACTATCAGAGTAGGAGATAGTGACATCATGAGTGTGTATGTATAAAACACTGTAATCCTATCGGAGCAGTGCGTCACATGTTTGTTGTCAGTTACTCATCAGTGGAAGAGGCATGTTATGATTTATCCTAGGTAAAGTCAGGAAACTGATGGTGTATGACATGGATATCACTGATGTTTCTTGCAAACCTGCTTACAGTGTGTTCGTGCCTGTGCACACCTGTAAGCCCGAGTAAGCATGTGTGCGCGCGTGTCAGCCCGTGTGCATGCATTTAATGTTGTGTAAGCCAGTGTACGCGTTTGTAAGCATGTATAAATCTGTACCACACACATCACACACGTACTGCACACTCTGAAACGCATGCTGCCAATACTACACACGTCAGTCAAATGGCACATGGATGGATAATAAATCTTCAGAATTAACAGTGCTGTAAACTATACTACATTGATGGTCATAGCTGCAATGCATCATGCCTGCTTACATACACCTAGAAGGATATCACACTTTGTGTTAACATTTTAACATTAATACAGTGCTATAAAGCCACCCTGTGCATTAGCACCATGTTAGTCTGTTCCTGCATCACTGTTACACATTACAGGTGGTGGCACAGGTGTCATCATATGCACAAGGTATGGTGTTTCTTTTCCAGAGCCTGTCATTGAGCCATCCAATCAACATGTAAGTGTGTGTGTGAGTGTGAGGGACAACAGTGTTTGCATGGCCCAATGTTGATGCAATGTGTGTGTGTATGTGTTAGCCCCAGCTGTTTGTTTCATATGTGTGTGTCTGCATGTACACAGTTTCAGCATGTGTCAGCCATATACAGGAGGTTGTGGGACAGTCACAGACCGTACCTGCCAGGCTGTACAGATCGCTAATATTGGCCATGGACACCCCTCCATGCATTCTACAATATTCCAGTCCTGCACCTGTCAATGTACATGCATACATTCTTGGGATCTGTATTACAACCTGTGGATAAACGGGAGTCAGTAATGTTAACCTGATTTGCATAGTTTTGTCAGTTAATACATAGTTATATGAGCCATAGTCATCCTCCAAAGTAATAACCACTGCTGACTGTTGCTGAGATGTGCACACGACTGTTTAAAGGTGCTGTACTATCATTGTTTTCAATGTCCCTTGTAATACCCAGCAACAAAATAACTGGTCACTACACAACTATAACCCAGGATCACTACAGCACACAGTATACAGAGCCATAGCAGATTTACATACATCAAAGGTGATCATGTACAGATAATGCAGCACATTCAATAGTGCTAATATCCACATACATATCTATATCTATCTACATTACGTATATATATATATATATATATATATATATATATATATATATATGTATATACACACACACACACACACACACACTTGGCAGGGTTGGGATCAGAACACAGACCTAACTACCTTATCACACTACAGCATTACGCATGTACAGAATGTGCTACTGTGATTACTAGCTCACAGCATTCACACAGGCATACGTCTAGCTTGCGGGCATCAGCATCAAAGGCAAAGACGCCGTACGGATTCTATGGGGAGTGAATAGTATAAAAGCAATGTACTGTTGTCATGCAGTGGGAAACTCACACATACACACGTGGCAGGATTGGGATTAGAGCACAGACCTAACTACCTTATCACACTACAGCATTACGCATTTACACAACGCGCTACCGAGATTACTAACCACAGCCCTCCCAGAGGCATACTTCTAGGTGGGTGACAGCATCCTCAAAGGCAAAGACGCTGATTGGGAATATATGTGATGTGAGGGAATATATGTGGTGTGAGGCGTCTAAAAGCATTACCGTGTCCCCAGGCAGCTGGAAACGCACACAGACACACACACACAGAGGTGCACACACTTGGCAGGGCTGGGAGTCGAACACTACCGTATCGCAATACGCATTTACAGAATGCACTACCGAGATGACTCAACACAGCACCCCCAGAGGCATACTTCTAGGTGGGTGACATCATCCGCAAAGGCAAAGATGCCGAAAGGGAATGTATGTGGTGTGAGGTGTCTAAAAGCATTACTGTGTCCACAGGCAGCTGGAAACACACAGACACAGAAGCACACACTTGGCAGGGCTGGGAGTCGAACATACATCTAACTACCTTATCACACTACAGCAATATGCATTTACAGAACGCGCTACCGAGATTACTGAACACAGCACTCCCAGAGGCATACTTCTAGGTGGGTGACATCATCCACAAAGGCAAAGATGCCGATAGGGAATGTATGTGGTGTGAGGCGTCTAAAAGCATTACTGTGTCCCCAGGCAGCTGGAAACACACACACACACACACACACACACACACACACACTTGGCAGGGCTGGGAGTCGAACATACATCTAACTACCTTATCACACTACAGCATTACGCATTTACAGAACACGCTACCGAGATTACTGAGCACAGTACTCCCAGAGGCATACTTCTAGGTGGGTGACATCATCTGCAAAGGCAAGGACGCCGATAGGGAATGTATAGAGAGTGAGCAGTCTGAAAGCATATTACTGTCCCAAGGTAGACATAGACAAACACACGGCAGTGGTGTGATTGGGGCAAATAATATCTATGGAGCACTACAACACCACTGCATTGATACGTGATGCGCCACAGACAGTACACCCTGCAAGACAGTCAACCAGTGTGTTCAATGTAGGCATCCATCGTGACATTGAAAATGGACATCTGTTGCCTGGATGTCCACCATCGCTATACAGGATGTCAATGGCCATGCCCATATACAGAGGCATATCACCGACACAAGGTGTCACTGGCCATGCCCACACGCTTAGTATCACACGTCCGTTTGGAATGTACTGTGTGTCCAACTACACAACGGCGTACTGGGCATGCTCATACACTTAGCAATTGCAAAGGGCCGTCTTGCATGCACACGGATTCTAAACACGTAAGGGCGCAGTTTGGAATTTACTGTGTGTCCAACTACACAACGGTGTACTGGGCATGCTCACACACTTAGCAGTTGCAAAGGGCCGTCTTGCATGCACACGGATTCTAAACAAGTAAGGGCGCAGTTTGGAATGTACTATGTCCAACTACACAACTGCCTACTGGGCATGCTCACACACTTAGCAGTTGCAAAGGGCCGTCTTGCATGCACACGGATACTAAACATGGAAGGGCACAGTATGGTATTACTGTCCCCACGTACATGAAGGTCACTCACATGTATTGACCAGTAAACACTCAGGAGCCGTACATAGTCACTCCATGTGACCAGTACACACTCAGGAGCCATCACGGATGTCTCTGTGCAGATCCTGAAGGTACACACCGCAGTCTACAATGTAGCCTCAGACATCACCATGTGGCTGGACCCGTAATACACACATCAACACAACACCGTGTGACTCATGACCAGTGGACTGTACACTTGGGTGTACAGCAACTGTGCAGACTACACATGTACCAACGAGGTTCCATCATATGTTGCATTGCAATAATACCACTGTACATAACCAGTCGGCTCTACACATACCAGGGCCCTGGGTCTTGCACGCTTCGACCAGATGACTGTTGCTGTACAACACCGTTGGATATGTCCTTTTGTATAATTACAAGTGGATATGTGCATGGATACACACACACAACACATATGTACACCGCATAGCTTTGCTGTCCTCTGTGCAGACAAGTGGTTACAGCAATCCTGCATGCAAATGGAAGGTGGGTCATAGCTGTTGAATACCAACGGTACATGAGGGTAACAGTATTGACGAGGACATTCCCTCTGTACTAATTGCACCCATGACACCATCCTATCATACAACACAGTCCATGTATTATGTATGTCAGCACACATATCCACCAATTACAATGCATACAAACATGGCTTTACCATGACGGGCATGTGGGACCAACACACATCGCACAAAACTATGGAAGTATGCATGCAGCTACCATGCATGTGCAATGGCTGATGTAAATAACTCATCCGTGCTAACTACAACATGCGGTTGCAATACAGCCCCATCATTGACACCTGTATGTGGGTGACATACTGACAGTATGGTAGGATGTACATCAATTATGGATGATGTGTGTGCATAAAGTGGTGATCCGCAGTGTAGATGGTCTGCAGGTACGGCTCACAGGGTGTGTCACATGCCATTACATGTATGCAAACGATGCAGCTATGTTACTGTTACTTGACAGTGAAGACATAAAACTGACACAGCGGTCGGTTGTTACCGACTGTACGTCACTTAACACCTGCAACACTTACATCCTCCCGTGTGCATATAGCAGCACAATTGCCGGACATAGCATTGGTACACATAATGCGGCCAATACTCCTGCATGTCTGTCAGACGTATCATCATATAGCAGGTGTATCATTCACAGTACTGCCATGTGTGTTTGCATGTGTGACCATATATGACACATATGGTGGAGAATACATCCCAATTGTTACACACCCTTGTACACTGTTGTAGACATCTGTACATACTGCAGTGTGGAAAGCATGACGTAGGCAAGTGTGGTGTGTGTATCACACACATCAGCTATCCGTATGTGTATGACAGTTGTGGTCTCCACATTATGTGTGTGTGTATGTATGTATGTATGGCTGTCTGGTGCATGGAATGAGGGTGTATGCTACCATACAGAACACACAGGATCCCTAACCCCTCATGGTGATGCAGTCTACTACCCTGTTGATGCCATCGGTCTCAGCCATACTGGCTACCTGTACATGTCCTTTCTCTGTTTCGCGTCATGTGGGTGCACAGTACTGTGAGGGTGATGACCACATAGGCATGTGTCCTCACCTCAACACTATGGGGTGTGCGTTATAGTGTTGTTGACCCCGTGAGTGTGGGCATGTTCCTGTAATGTGACATGGTATTACTGCTACACAGTGAGGCCTCATGCTATCAAGTGGCCACTAATGTTATCATTGGCCAGACCGCTGTGTACAACCCCTGCACCATGTCAACATACCTGTGATGTGACCTGGTATGGATGTCACGTCTCTAGCCACTGTAGCCTATTAAACTGCACACATGCTGCTGGATCAGTATATGTGTGGACATCTGTGGTATGTTCCAGCTGCCCGGTTGAGGCTACGTATAGCATGCTGAGATTGCCACACATGCCTGTGAGTACTCCACAGTTACACATGGGAGACTGCTACCTGTAGGCACATGCAAGTAGACCATAAGGAGGGAGCCAGGGCATCATTACCAACATGCCGTTACTGTTGTTACTGTGAACATATAACAATGCATGTTACACCTGTACTACATGGTATGTCTGGTGCGTGTCAACAGTACACAGCTAATGTAATATACACGTCTCTCACTATTCTTACACAACTAATGTAATATAAACTTCCCTCACTAGTCGTACACAACTAATGTAATATACACTTCCCTCACTAGTCGTACACAACTAATGTAATATACACTTCTCACTATTCTGTTCACCCTTTGTATCAGACCATTTGAGCATGTCCCCGAACCGATGGTGTGGATGACAGGGATGTGGCACAGGCTTCATCATATGCACAGGGTGAAAATGTTTGCCAGGGGCATAGGCTGCACCAATGGGTGACATCATGTGTGTGGGTAAGGGCTGGTGATATGATTGGACATGTCTGTTCAGTATGCATGTGGGTGTTGTGGTGCCCTACAGATGTGTTTGCTGTGTGCATGTATGTGTGCACATAGTTATGCCTTTTGTGAGGCCTACACAGGGATATTATTGACAGCTCCAGATTGTACAGACCAGGTTGTACATCTGACTGTGTCCGGCCACGGCCACGTGAACTGTGCCTACCAGGGGTTGCACGTGCACTACCAGGCGGAGGTACAGATTGGCTACTGTCCAACGACACATGTCTATTGGAACCGTGTCCCCGCTGGGAACGTCCAGGGCCACGTCCACGTGGCCTGCTGTGTCCTGGTGTGGACAGCGCAGCAGCTGTACTACTGGCGCTATGGGAGCGGGCATGTGAGGTGGCATGCTCACGTTGACCTGCACTAGGTGGTGTAGCTGGCCTACGTCCACATGGCCTATGCCTCACTCAAGATGTTCCAGCCCAGACAGCTCATGCTCGCGGATTGCCATGCCACGGTCAAGGATTCTGACCATGTCACCCAATCGCCTGTCCAGAACATCAGCAATCTGCTGTTGAGCATTTGCCAGTGCCTGGATGTTGTCATTTAGGGTACGGATAGCAGCCATCTGCAGCCTCTGCCCTTCTCTGTTCTGTCATTCAGCACGTGCCTGTGCCACCATTACAGTCTGGAACATGCATCTGGTGATACCAGCTGCTGCGCTCTGTCCTGCAGGTGCATGTCTGCCAGAGGTCCTCCTACGAGCAGCACCGGCCACATGCCTGTGTGGCACATCTGCAGACATTACACTGACACCATGGTGTGGAGACGCACCTTCTGTAGCCACCACACATTCCTGTTCCACGCTAACAGATGCTGACTGTCCTTCCTCTATGGCCACTGGTGATGCGGTATGTGTTGGCAGCAGAACTGTGTGCGGGGAAGAGGGGGACATAGCTGGGATGGCAACCATTGGCCCAGATTCAGCCCCTGACAACCCTGCCTGTACCTCATGCATATGTTCATCACTGCTAGTATCTGTGGGGACACTATCAGATGGACCGCAGGATGGTAACGCACCTACATCACCTGTGAATGCAAAGAAAGACTCTAAATTACAGTAGAGAGACACACACACACACACACACACACACACACACACAGACACCATGCATATGATTTGACAGACTGCATGCAGCACGCCTGTGATACAGCAGACAGCATGCAGCAGAGACATTAATAGTGTTAGTAAGCATACCCCCTGGGGTGCACAATACAGCAAGCAGGTGTCATATCAGTAGCCATGCCATTCACACAATCATGGTAGTATGCATGCATCCCCGTGATACACCATGTGGACCAGAACAGGATAACAGTACACATGGCTGACGTGACCTTGACATGTAATCTGCTGACGTGTGCATTAACATGCATACATGTCTGACACAATGGTGTCCTGACATATGTACAGCGTCGTAATGAACATCACATTGCGGTGTTGTCTGTATGCCCTACAGATAGAATGCATGTTTAGTAAATGTGCATGAAAGGGTAGTGTGAGCCATCTACATTGCTCTACAGTGTGAAGTACACACTGTGCCATTGCATGGCATCATGAGGCGTCTATATTGCTATACAATGCATAATATGTACACATTGCATAGCCGTAACTGCATGCATACCCATGACTTAACTGTGGATTGTGACCCACAATGCTGAGGTGTATACACACCAAACCATGCTGTGTCATGTGACAGATCACTGGAGGACCTACAGATGACACCCCTGCACAACAACTACAGAGTCTTAGCTGCCTGGCAACCATGTCCACACATAGCGGACTTGTCAATTCACCATGTCCCACATGACATTGATGTACCACACACACGAGGTGCACAGCTAACGGTGATGTCCTACAGCAGCAAGGGAAATGTACAGTATCTGTGGCCTGATGTGGAGTCAATGTCTGTGGAAGCTGTAGAGGTGACTACTGTCATGCTATGACAGAAGCGTGATGTTCAACACATCTTATATGGTAGACGTCAGTGACACCTCCACTGGCTGTGCACAAGCATTTAGGATGTCTAGTGTACCACATCAACTGTATAATCGGTCAACTAAGGCTATAATTGGACCATGTGTGGACAATGTGAAACAAGGTGTATACACATCACATCTACTGTGTGGCTACGTATCTCTGACCATCCCCCATGGCCATGTGTGCACATGTGTTGGACAAATGTGTGTGATCTCACATGTCTGTGTTGTCCCATATGACATACACCCATAGATGTCAGATATGTCACCATCCACAGGGCTTTGCAGACAACAGGTTGTATGGGGGGTATGGGTTATGGGATAGTGTGACATTATTGCAGCCAATACACTATGTGTCTGGGACATGTCAGATGGCACATCACAATGTGTGCACCCATTGCAGGGGCATATAACACAATGGTGACTCCTGTGGGCTGCCCATATCACAGCTCACTGTGTGGTACTGTTTGCGTACCACACGTGTTGTTCCAATGTATAGTACATATGCCTCCATTGTAGAACACCTCTACCATTGTATGCACAGTTGACCACACATGTAGCAATGATAAATACTCTGGTTTAATGTCGGTGTATCATTTCATTTGTATATATTGCACATGGGTGGTCTGTGTGAAGATGGGTGACGCAACCTGTATATTGTGAATGGAATGAACATCAAGTGTACAAGTGTTAACTGGCCACATGGCGAATAGATCTATGCTTTAACATGCCTGATACTGATGACAGTCTCACCTGCAATGGACTCATGTCTGTGCAGCATGCCAGAGGTACCTGTATAGGGGTGACACAGCAGTATGAACATTATCCATGACTGTATGACAGCCACAGGGTGCACTGTGCATGTTAACACATTTGCCTGTACAATAACATATAGTATGCACATGTCTGCATACACAGGGTAGCATACTGTAGTATGCAGCATGTGTGTCCACATACCATGCATATGTTGTTACATTACATAATGTACAGTGACACATGCATGTAAATGGGATATAGTAGCCATATGTGCAGTACTGACTTACTAGGAAACTCTAGGCTCATTGGTTGAGAGACACCCACCTCCACGATGGCAGCTAGTGTTTGTGGATGCTGTTCTGAGGGTGTCCCCAGACTGGCCATTAGCTCCTCAGTGTGTGTGAGTGGGGGCTGGGTTGGTGGCCCACCACCTGTTCCACCTTGTTCCCTGGTGATTGCAGTGGCATGCTGTTTTGCATGTCGTATCAAGTCTGTGCAGTGTCTGTGCACCTGCTGGTACATGCGGTTATGGCCACCCACATCGTTCGCCCTCCTGCGAAGATCCTGCCACAGGTTGTCCCGCTGCTGGGCATGCTGTGGCACATGGCTGAACAACACCTCGTAGTTCTCATAGAGGAACGGGATGAGGACATCATCCTCCTTGCGGCTGTACGCTGGAAGGCATGTATGAGGCATTATCTGTAAGACATAATGATGGTGACAGGTCACAGTTTCAGAGATGTACAGAGATACTGCTGCACATACATTTCTATGACATCTAGTACATCTGCAGTTATCTTTGCAAATCATCATGACACTGACATGACTGACATGTTTGTGAAATGTTTGTGTCACACACATGTAACATCCGTTATGCATTGGATATCCTCACCATATATGTGTGTCACCTCATTACAGTGTTCGCTGTATCCGACAGCCATTATGCCACCACAAGGTGCATCAGTGCCACATTACTGATCCAGACAGTTGATACTACATCTACCATGCGGCCATCACACCATGTATGACATGGATGACATATGCAGCTTTGATGGACAGGGTTGCTTGGTATGGCGGGAGTATGTCACATGTATGGCACAGGGATCTGTCCAGCATGTGGCGATCCTAGTATTAGACATCCTAGACACTCATCACATAGTCTCACATGATCTCCACCACAGGCCACACATACGAGGACAATTTGTGCAGTACCTCTCCATACTCTGTGTAGGCACCAAAGGCAGCCCCCATCACCGAACACAACATCACCAACTTATAGCCCACAGACTCATGTGTGTCCATCACATACAGCCAATAGGGTGTTATAACATACACAACACACCAGTCATAGGTGACTCTGTAGGCGGTCACACTGCTGTTCCACTCAGCAGGCTACACAAGGCAATAGTCGCTTGTATCTTGCTGTCGGGTAAGTCGTTCTGCAACATAACCTATGCACCCATGTCACACCTCACCAGGTACGATGTGACTGTCATTCTCCATGTTAGTGTGACTGCCCTGAGATGCCACTTTACAGACTACGTGTGCAGGGACATGCAATAGCTCACCAGTCTTGTAGCCCTGAAGGTGTGGGCCAAGCCCTGGGGAGCATTATGCATTCATCCGGACCTGATACCACTGTACAATGATTGACTGTGTCACTTCAGTAGTTGCCTATGCCTCTGCTGTCATTCCACAGGCATCTGGTATCTGTCCACTTTGACTGACCTGGTCAAACAACACAATGCTTTGGCTCAGATGACCTGCACCTGTCAGCCCTGGGAGTACAGATCACATGTAAGGCTCTTGCTGCTTCTATACTGCCTATCTTGCACAGTTTCCAATAACAGTCACCAGCAGAATGGGAACTGGCATGCAAAACATGGGGTCATGTGACACAATGCTTGACATCATCTTCTGTGATGCACGCAGGCAAGGCACACCTTATAATGCACCACTTCAATATCTCTGCAGTGACTGTGACCTGCCTCTAGGCTCTGCAGAGCACACCTGCAATGACAGGTTATAGACAGACCATACCTTTCGGGCACATACCTGGACCAGCACACCCACGGCTGAGGTGTTCCCATATTCCACTATGTTGTACACACATCCTGGCTAGTTACTTAGCACAATGCATCAGAGGTGCTCCACGTGCAACCAACTGTGTCTGGAACCGCTATACACATTGTAACAAGCTACAGATTCAACAACATACCCCACGGTTACCAGACCTCATTTGTTGGTGTACTGGACAGTAGGGCTCAGACAGCTACTACTGATGTGAGATTGACACTACCCCACACTTAACTGGGATAGCCACTCATGTACCGACACATCCATGAATCATAACCTCCACTCGGCTGAATCAACCCATACACACCACCTCCAAGACCAACATTATCCTTGACATGAACACTACCAACATGTGACTGGTGTTCCACACCTGGGGTTATCCCCTCATTGGTGGATTCCAAACATATGCTAATCACCATTGTTAGCCACATCCCGGCACCACACCCTTCACGGCATACACAGTACATGAGTACTACAACACCTACTACAGACGTCTTATGACAGCGGTAGTTAACGTCATGACACCCGTGCAGATGGACAATGCACATACAAATGCTGAAACATACCCCAGTGCACTTCATTAGCACGTACACAACTGCATGGATCATGCTATTCCACACAGAGCCATGATGGTATCCACCAGATAACAGACGCCACTCTGGTGGTCAAGTTCAATAGACATAATTTACAACAACGGGTGGAGGCTGTTGCACAGTGGTGTACAATCCCATGGGTGGGGTAGCTCACTGGTCAGCCTCGGTAGGGCCACGGGATTCCTCATCACATACTCCAAGACTAGCTACGTAAGCATTACTGCGACACATTCCGGGGTGTACCACAAGGCATTATGGTGGTATGTCAGTAGTCAATGGCAATACCCACATCTGCTCTCACATACAACAGTCACTCAGGAACATTACAGAACCAGGTGATGTTGGCAACATGCTGGCGGATGGATTCAATGCTAACATTACACCCTCTCACTTACTACTGGGTCACAATCCACGCAGGAACATTGTGGTGTCCCTGCGGTCACACCTACACAGTACTAACCTGCACTCTATATGTCCTGGGACACTGGCCCTATGTCACCTTCCAAAATCCCAGGCTGTGATGTCCACAAACCTCTGAACGACATGTCTCCCCACTAGGCCACCATAATCAGTAATAGCCTTGTATCAGACATTGTGGCCCCTGAATGGCACACAGCAACAGCTATCACACTCCACACAGATGGCACCACAATGCCCGACTGGGACTATTGTTCTACACACCTGACTGGACTGTTCTGCACGACTATGGGACACATCATCATGGACATTATTCACAGAGATATTGTTGGGCTCCGGTCCTTTGATGCCACCTGGGTTGGACTTGTTAGGGCCAGAGCATGGCTCCTTACACCTGTGGACTCCTTTCATACAGTTACCAGGGTAGTTGATGATGGTACGGGGGTACACACAGCCTACATTGTCCTCTCATTGCCTTTCAGCACCGTTCTCCATTCTGGTATTGACAACATACACATCCACCTGCACATCCACCTGCACATCGTACCCTATGTCCCAGGATGTTATGCAACGTGGCTCATGGACAGGACACACGCAATGAGGGTAGCATACCATAGTACCTACTGCATTTCAGTTACACTTGACATACCACAGTTCTTAGTCATAGGGCCCCTCATGTTCAGTATATGCTTCCATGAGGTACAGGCTAACACAGAGGGACTTTCCCTGCCTAGCTTTACAACCCCCTGCATACAAAGCACCATGATTGATCCACCAGCTGATACTGACTCCATCCATACGGGTGTCACTGTGACGGATATCTGATATGAATATCATGGCCTCAAGCTGCATGACACAAGGTGTATGAACATCACTTTTGCATTACACCATTCACCCACTGACTATCACATAGATGGTAGTCCCCTACATACATGTCACATTGTATGTGTTCATAGTACACACGTATGTCGTATCCACTCCTGTGATTACCATATTGCCACTGTGGCATGGATATCCTTCTACGTGGCCACACTTATCTATACTGGGTGTGTAGCTGGTACATAGGCACCCATTGTACCTCTGAACTCCAGACTTCTACACACATTCAAGGGTACAATAGAACATTTAGGGTGTACCTTGCACAACAGCTACAGCTTTACATACCACAACATTGACACGCCATGACGTTTATTGAACTCCGACAGTTAAAGTATGTGGCTGAACTACGGACACCACGTCTGTACACATTTGCATACTACATACTCAGGGGTGACCTCTGCTGAACAGATAGGGCCCATGTCCACAACAATATTAATGGATATACTCCACATACTGGAGTAAGCAAAAGCCACTGTGAGCAACATGCTCATGGATATGTGCACACACGCAACGATGAGTGGGATGTGCTTGAGGGTTACATTCCCAAACAGGACACTCATCATGC